>NW_004949123.1:2793526-2800412 GCF_000317375.1 Microtus ochrogaster | reverse complement strand
CCAGCCTGGTCTACAGAGCTAGTTCCAGGACAGGCTCCAAAGCCACAGAGAAACCCTGTCTTGAAAAACCAAAAAAAAAAAAAAAAAAAAAAAGATGTGTCTTTATTTCATGGACTTCTAAACATAGGAACTGAAACCTACTAACTCCTGGTGAATGTCTTACTATACAGAAGTACCCTTGCTTCTGAGACAGGCAACAGGCACTGGACCTGGCTCCCTGCCCTCCTTGAAAATCCTTCACTACTGACCAGTATTTTTTTAACTCTTTAAATATTCATCTACAGTAACATTTGAAATATCCTATTGATCTACATGTCATACACACATTTATCATTATCAAGGAAAAACAAACTATTTCTCATTAAATATACCAGCTAACATGTGCTTACCATTGCCAGACCCTGCTCTAGGAGCCTCGTCTTTTGAATGTAATGGAAATCCCAGAAAGCAGGTCTTACTATGATATTCCTTTGATGAAGAAGACATATTAAGGCACAGAGGCATATGTGACTTAGGTAAGTTAACTGAGCAGGGGAAGGGCAGGAAATGGATTCAAACCTAGGTAGGTAAGTCTGCTCTGAAATCTGTGCAAAATTAAGTTTCCAAAACAGCATTGTAAGTGAGATACAAGGAAGCAGAGAGCTGGGAGTGTTGGCTAGCTGCTAACCGAACTAGAACCTTAAAATCGGAATAAGCAAGACCAAAGCATGACCGCTAACCTGAGAGTCTGGAACTAATGTGGCCCTACCTTACAGGTTTCAGCTTGCCTTTCACGGCTGCCTTAACCCAGGATTCTGAAAATGGGTGTAATGACTGCGAGAAGCCTTCCTCAGCAAGAACCCACTGAGGTCCAGGCTTGCTGCTAAGGCTCTACAAACCCTTCTCTCCTTAATCCCTATACAGCAGGTTTGATGGGTGGATGCTAACATCACTCCAGGGGAATGCAGTATGGACTAAAGGAAGTGGGATGGACCACAAAGAGAGAAATGCTGAGCCTTATGTTGGTAACTCTAAATCATTTTTCCATTTTCAAAGTCTTTCTCCTTCTTTGTCCTTCTCCTTCTTCCTTCTCTTCTTTGTGACTTTTGAAATCTGTTCTCACGCTATGTGGCCCAGGCTGACCTCTGCCTCCCTCTAGCTAGTGTGGCAGGCATATCCCACCATGCCCAGCAAAACTACTTATAGATAAAGTGGGCTTCGCGCACACTTTATGATGTGTGAAGGATGTAAGAGCATTCTCCCATAATAGGACGATGATATGGGGAGTATAATCAACAAGGATTCTACATTTGCCCAAGATATAAGCTAAGATTTCCCTAAAACTAATATGACTACATTTATTATAAAGAATACTGCTACAATTGAGTGGGGATGACTTGTCTGGTGCTGTTTCTGTTAGGACTATGCACTACCAATATTATAATTTAATTACTATAAAGGTAATACTATACTACCAATAATAAACCACAAGACAGAGATACAGTCAGTTTACGTCAATTATTTTGAATGGCACAGCTGTGCCACAAACCCTCCTTTCTACGCACATGGAAAGATATCACAGAGAGCGTGCATAGCAAGAACAAAGAGCAGCCCTGCTCAACTTGTTCAGGGTCATTTGCTAAAATTCCCCAACAATTTTTGTATTTAATTTTAAACCACAGCCAAGGCACACTAAGGAAGGTCTGGATGCTGTGGCATGAACTCTTACCTTATTTGGAGCTGAAGAGTCAAAGTAGGCAGAAGCTTCAGAACACTGACTGCACCTACTTGCCCTACCTTGCCAATGGAAGCCATGCAGAGGAAATTCTCTCAGGTTCCAGTCAGCTTCAGCTGCCCTTTCTCCTCTGGGATCTAGACCCATATGTGGTACCATGGGCTGCTTCTCCTCAGAAACCCTAACTTCAAAGCCTTAGCCTTTTGCAACTAGGGGTGTTTTTTTTTTCTCTGCTACTTGAACATGGATATTTTTCTTGGTCCCTCTTAGTGGACATCCTCCATGACCTAAAAGCCTGCAGCATTCACAGCTCTGGCTAGTCTGGATACAAGAAGAATCGCTTGATAAAGTATACTTATGTTGTGAGTAATCCCTCTCTAGACTCCTAAATTAGTTTAAAATACTGAATAGTTTATCTGAGTAGAGGAAAACATACATAGTGGTCCCTCTGTAACTCTGTTTTGCATTCATGGATTCTACCTGTAACATATTCAAAACATTCAGGAGAAAATGTTGCATCTCAATTGAGCATGCGCGGGCTTTTTTCCTCGCTGCTATTCTACCAAAATACAATAAAAGTGCTACCATATAAAATCTACATTGTACTGGGTCTAGAGTCTAGAAGTTATTTAGCACATACGGGGAGGATTGTATGGCTTATATGGAAATTATGTTTACCACTTCCATTGAATGTGGACAAGCTTTCAATTATCAGCATAGCTCGCTCATTTATTGTGAGAAATGAAAGTAGTGTAAGCATATAGTGCATTATATAGTCACGTTAAAACTCGGTCCATAGTTATGTCACCAACACCATGCATGGTTATGCATGGACCTACAGACTATTCCTATTATTCGTATAATAACTTACAGTGGTTGTGTTCAATAAAGTGTGCAAAAAAAAGAGACTAGTGAATTGTCAACGCTCGCCACAGTGCAGCAAGAGGATCCCATAACGAGGACCCAGGTATGAGTGTCTAAAGAGCTTGCCAAGGAAAAGGCGAAATTTTAGAAGAATCTGCATGATTCAGCAAGAATTTCTAATTAAGGTGTAATCTATCATCCAAAGTAACACGTGTTCAATGTTCAGTGGGGTTTGAGCTGCCAGTGTCCTGTCACTGAGGCTTCCTGCAAAAGTTCCCAGGCTACTTATCCAGCGTGTTAATGCTCATCTACTCTTTCGCAACAAGGGTGTGGGGGAGTCAGGATCTGTGAAGAAGTCTGTGCAGAATACACAGAGAAAATCCCCCAGGGAGAAAGTCCAGAGCTGATAAGAAGGTCAAAAAAATGCAGGGGAAAAGACAAACTTGCTAAACCAGTAGTCTTTAAAAACTGAAGAAAGAAAAATCCCTGCCTGCTCTTTGGTTCTATTCCCCCTGACAGAAACTTCCTCCAAGCCTTCTCTTCCCCATCTCCTTTTCTAAGCTATTTTGATATTTAAAATGAACCTCCCTAGGCATCAAAAAAGACCTCCTCTTTATCCCTGACTGCTTGGGGGGCTGGGAGGAGGTGCTGCAGAAAGAATTGCTCAGGCTATTTTGAAGCTGCAGGCTGCATCCTCAACCATATCCTTATAAGGTCTTGGCCTCTGTCTCTTTGTGATGTTTCTAATAGCAGAGACTAAAGAATTCAAGAAAGAGAAAGCTATCTGACAAGAACAAAACAACTCACTTTCAGGAGTTCCTGGAACTTCCTCCACGAATCCATTCCTACCACATGAATACCTGGCTGCTGACCGTCATAAACAAAGAGATCGGAGCCCCTTTGATTTCTACACCAGGTTTTATCAAAAAAAGTTTTAGGCTGTTAAAATTGATGCATCTCTTTTCTAACATGAGGTCAGTATGAGTTCTTTTCCATTTTTAATACAGTTATTCCTTCCATCTGTTGATGATTCGCTGCTTCCCTTGCATTTTTCTAAATTGTAAACAGTTTTGTAAATTAGAAAATAAACAAACAAAAAGATGCAAATATATAGTTGTAACAAAATGTTAAATCCTCCAGTAAATGAGGTGGGGGAACCCCTGCATAGATGACAGGTAACCTCAGGGTTTGACTGACCCCTATGAACATTCAAGTAATGCTACCACTGAGAGTTCAAAACACATAACAAAATAAAGATACCAGAGAGGGGCGCGGTCTGCCCTAGAATGCAGAAAGGAGAGCATCTTAAGGTTCAAGCCCGCTACTCCAGCCTATACTATGTAGCAGTCCCACGTCTCAAAACAAAAACAAAGCAACAACAAAATACTTTGTAAGTTCACTCTTTATATTTTTATATTTATCTATCAAACTATTTATTGATTTATTTATGGTTTTCAAAACAGGGTTCCTTTTTGTATAGCTCTGGCTGGCCTGGAACTCACAGAGGATCTTCCTGCCTCTGCCTCCCAAGCACTGGGATTAAAGGTGTGCACCACCACTTCCAGGCTTCTAACGTTTTATTTTATTGCATGCCTCTATATGTCATGGTTGGAGTCCATTTTCTATGGACCAAAGCGTTGCCTCGCTTGCATAATCACTAATCTTAAGGCATATGCAAAGCAGATATGTCCATATTATTCTACAGATGAGAAAGCCAAAGCTTATTAAAGAGTTACACAGAAGGCCCTAATAATTACACAGATGGTTGGCTTGAAACAGACTTTCAAACTTTAAGTCTTTACTGTTTGCTGCAGGTCAGGGTACTGAGGCTCCTGGCCCATCATCTGGTGCCAAGCATTTCTTTTGAAGTATGCAGACTGCATCATGACCACACGGGCAGGGCAGGAAGAAACTGAACCAGCTTGCTGTCAGCTAGGAGCCCAAACTCTTACTCAATACACGTTATTGCTTGCTGTGCACTCTGTACAGGAATTCTCAGAACAGTTTAAATTTACATAACACCATACATTAACAGTCAAATTAAAACCTTTTCAGATGAGACTTTAAAAAAAATGGTGCTTTTTTCTTTCCTTTTAAGAAACATTACTTAAGAAATTGGCATGAATCGTGAAGTATGTTTCTTTCTTGTGCTTCGATGGTGATTAATGAACTCCTTTTGGAGAGGCAAGATCTGTACTTGGCATTGATATTATAAACTTCTCTCATCTCAGTAGCTTCTCTCAGGTAGGAAGGCAGTTACATAAGGCAGTGATTAATGAGATGCCACAAATGTTGATTTAGTCCCAGATAGCAAAATTTTCCTCTCTTAAATCTAAACGCTTCACCAAAATTAATTTTAAGACTCACTACAAATAGGAGGGCAGTGCCAATTCAAGCTGAAAATACATCGTGTGCTCAACCTGAGTCCATATGTTTTCCACTTTCTTCCTGTTTTGCTAGGCGGAAAAAAAAAAAAAAAACATATCCTTGAACAGTTTGAGATTCTAAGAAGGTGCTGCCATTTCGTTTTCTGGAAACCATTGGCCAGATTTGTTCTTGATATTGCCTGAATTTAAATGGAAGATGTAAATCCTATTTAAATATGGGATCCCTGAAGCGCCGCATTCCAGTTTGGGAAATGGCTAGTTTCTTTTTCAGGGGTGAGAGCTGCAGGTGGCAGTGGAGAAATATGTGTGGACACTGGCACCTTCTTAACTTCCCACGGATGCTTCGACTACACAAGCAGCAAGAGTCATTCTAAGTTCCGGGAAGGAAGTTTCTGTCTTCAGCTGACGGCATCAAGCTGTCCCGGCTGGGTCACTGAAAACAGCAGGGACCTGCAAGTAACCTATGTTTTCTCAAAGAAAAGGCAATGCACCAGGCAGGACACGAGAGGTTCTGTCCCAGCGAGGTCCTACCAACCTCCCCCAGGAAAATGTTTTTCAAACGTAAGATGGGTTAACAACAATGGAGAGCTTCAGAACTTCCAGTGATGACTAAGGTCACAGGTGCCACACTTTTGCCTACATAGCCATTCACACTGTCACCAGGACTGCTATTAATCTGTTCTCCACTGAATCTGCTTTTACATAACTACATAGAGTTTTACATAACTCTAGAGCCCTGGGGCCATCTGATATAAGGTACACAAGACAGTTACTGAATGAGTAACTGAGAGGTGGGATTTACAGTATAGATACAATTCATTCTTGGTCCTGGCAGGGTGGACAATGGGGGCTTCCACCATGTTAATCAGAACGGTGTATAATTATAAAGGCCATAAACTGATTATTTCTGAAATTCTCCATGCTGTGGAGCTGTCTGCAGTTGGCTGTGGGCCGCCAGAACAACAGAAAGCAAAGGTACAATGAGCCGGGACTGCTGCACAAGCTTTCCCAACTGGAGCCCTGAAGCACACACTTCCACACGGCTCGCGATTGGGCAATATCTACCACAGGCTTCGCGTTAAGCAGAAACTGAGAACTGCACAAGAGTTACTAACACTAAAGATCTTCTAAGGTCGTCGGTCTAGTCTTGATCTTGACAGCAGCTGAGAAATTGAACATGAGAATGGCATAGAATATTAAGGAAGATGTCAGCTTTCACACCCAAAGAGAACAAGGGGAAGAGTCCCTCTGAATGGAAGGGGACAGACATATATCATTTCCTTCCTACATCAAAAGAAGACGTGAGAAATGTAATCTTAGGGTTTTTTTCATATTTTAGAAACAAGAAAATCTGATTGTCTCAATGTAGACCACTGATATTCATATAAAAAGTTATTATCTTTCTAGCTCCACAGAGCATATATTGCAACATATTTTGTATACAATAACATGGTCTAAGCAAGCCATAAGTACAATAAATGCAAAACTACACAGTACGAAATGTAGATTTTAAACAACATATGAAAAAGACCACTTAAATGTATAAACAGTTCAAAATCATTGCAAACATTTTGATTTGTACTTTAGAGCTGATCAGAGAATAACAGTTTTTACCTAAAATGTTAAAAAGTTAAAGCAAGAAAGTTATTACTTAACTGAAAATAAACAGATAAATACTATTACAAAGACTTAAAATTGCGATGTCCATATTAGATACACTTATAAATGTACTAAAATCTTTAAAACTAAGGGGAGATGGGGAGAGAAAAGGGAGAAGGGGAGGATGGGGGGAATTTGGGGAAAAAGGATAATTGGGATAAAGGAAGGTTGGATAGGGGAGCATGGAAGCACAATTCTTAGTTAAGGGAGCCACCTTAGGGTTGGCAAGAGACTTGAACCTAGAGTGGCTCCCAGGAGCCCA
>NW_004949123.1:2721076-2793020 GCF_000317375.1 Microtus ochrogaster | reverse complement strand
AGAAGGGTGGGAGGAGGGAGAGAAGGGTGGGAGGAGGGGGAGGGAAATGGGAGGCTGGGAGGAGGCAGAAACTTGTTTTTTTTTTTTACTTTTCTCAATAATAAAAAAAAGCATAAAATGGAAACAAAATCTTAAAATCTTTGATGACCTGCAAATTTAAAACCTATATAGAAACAAATATGCTAGAAAATTATCCAAACACTTTTTAAAGAATGGAACTTGGATTGGTACTTTTTAAAAATCCAATAAAAAAAAAGAAAAAAAGTGTTTATATATCTTTCTTACAGATCTTTGGAAAACAGTAAATTTTGGAAATAAAATTAGGTAAAGAACAAGCAGGTAATTCAAAATTAAGAATACTATAAGTATCCAGTAAAAGTTTAAAACCAATATCTTACCTAAAATGAAGTTTATATTTGAACTTACTGGTACTTGGTAACTGCAGGTGGTCCTCAACCTAAGGTGGCCTGGACGTTGGAATTTTTGGTAGTACTAAATTAGTGCACATTCAATAGAAACCACACTTGAAACTTTTCTATCTTCCCATTCTACTCAAAAACAGTACAACATTCTCTTCATTCGCAGGGAGGAAACAGCCAGACACAGTTCCAGTGGGTTCTAATCAGAGGATACATGAGGACAAACAGTTGACACTGGAAGAAGGGTACCTGCCTGCTTTGTGTAAGGCCCGAGCTTGGTCCCCAGCTTAACAGACAGGCAGATCTCTCTCTCTCTCTCTCTCTCTCTCTCTCTCTCTCTCTCTCTCTCTCTCTCTCTCTCTCTCTCTCTCTCTCTCTTCTCTCTCTCTCTCTCTCTCTCTCTCTCTCTCTCTCTCACACACACACACACACACACACACACACACACACACAAAGATGAGATAGTACAGCGGGTTAGAAAACTACGATGCTGGTCCATTAAGTGCATTTTGTACTTCATTATATTTTGAACTTACAATAGATTTACCAACACAGAATACGATCATAAACTTGCCCCCAAGCCTGCCTACTTGGCAAATGGTTCAACAAATATGTTCAGGAAACAGTGATTAAAATCAGAATACCAAACCTCGAAAACTACAGACATTTTGTGTGGTGGATTGAAAGAAAGTGGCCCCCAGATGGAGTGGCACTATTAGGTGGTATGGCCTTGTTGGAGGATGTGTGTCTCTGTGGGGGCAGGTGGGCAGGCTCTGAGGTCTCTTTTTTCTCAAGCTTCCCTCAGTGTGACAGTCAGTAGGCTTCCTGGTACCTGCAAACTGCAGGACTCTCAGCTGCTCAAGCGCTACATCTGCCTGCACGCCGCTATGCTCCTGGTCAAGATAATGGACTGAATCTCTGAAACTGCAAGTGACCCATCCAAACTTAGTGTTTTCTTTATAAGAGTTGCCGTGGTCATGGTGTCTGTTTGCAGCAATAAAATCACTAGCTGCAACAGTTTGCAAACATGTTATTCTACACAAAGAAAAGAAGCATGAGTAAAAGCTGTAAGGGGGGGACGGTCACTTGAGTGAGTGGTTTCCACGTATTTCTTCAGGGAGCTTCTTAGAAAATTTCCCTCATGTTTTCTGAAACTTTCAAAATAAACTTCTGGATGTAAAAGTTTAGCTTATTAAAGAAAGCCAATTATTTTTCAAAGTTTACCTCACACCTTTAACTCATACCTGAACAATGAACACCTGTTGCGTTTCTGTCCCTGCTATGGTTTACTCAAAAGATATCACAACCAAATGAACGTGAAGCCGTTTTCAGAACCGTATCATATTTTCAATTATATATTAAACAGTTAATGCCTTAACATCTTTTTAAAAATTCCACTTTAATACGTAGCCTGCCAGAAATCATCCTTCCTACTTCCAAACTGTTCGAACAAGCAGCGCGAGCTGTGCCAGAGTCAGCCACCCAGTTTGTTTCGGAGCCAGGGTCTACCAGTTGTTTGTTTCCGAGCCTCTAATTAGCTGCCTTATCTTTCACGAAGGATTCTTCTGGTGCTAAGTTTTAATCGTCCAAATTAATTGAAATACTGTAGCAATGTGAGATTAACATTTTCAAAATTAACAATGCATAAAGTAAAAAAATCAGCCATGAATCTGCTTTGTAGCAGCAGCCACTAATGAACTCTGCAAAACAGAGCCGATCCCACTACTAATTTTCCATGTCCTGTGCGGTTAAGTCTTTGGAAAATACGCTTCCCTTGGTCAAAGGCAGTAGGGTTCACAGGTCTTTTAGAGGTACTTTAGGCTCAAACAGGATGAGTAAGTTTAGCGCCCACCATATAGGGCATGATTCTAGGTAAGCCACTCAAACTCAAGAATCCAGGATCTGGCTTTCCTCCCATGATTGGGTCCTGTAAAGCTTTAAGTGCTAGGATACCCTACTGCCTTCTTGGCTGACATGCTCTGGTGAAGTAAACATCCATATAAGAAAATTCTCACAGGAAAGAATTGGGAGCAGCACCTGGCTATGTGTGGTAGGTATCGGGGCCTTCAGTTCCATCATCTAAAGGGAGTGTTGCTTCCCGATACCTGAGTCTGAAAATGGACCCCTCCCCAGCAGAGTATCCAGATGACATTACCCTACATGCTAAATGAGGCTTTGGGAGCAAACCTGAAGCCGAGAAAGCCGAGTTAAACCATGCTCAGGTGACAGAGTCAAAGAAACTAGAAGCTGTTATTTAGGACAACCTGTTACACACCTGTATGGAGCCAGGGCAGGTGTATAGATTCATTAGTGACAGTCATCACCTCCAAAGCATTAGGTACTGACACCACGGGAAAGTGCTTCATCTAGCAATCAATTTGACCTTCACTGAGACACACACACACACACACAAAAACAGTTGCTACTTATCCCTATTTTAGAGGTGATAAATATGCGTAAACTCTCCCAAGATTATGAATCCTTGCTGACCTTTGCCAATGCAGAGCCCTCAGTATAAACCACACAGGCTCTGAAAATTCTGACATAAGTTCAAATGGAAGGAATAATGGAATGGAAAGGGTTAAGTTCAGATGAGGGAGGGTAGGTCAAGGTAAAGGAGAATGTAAGTTAAATAACACGAAAGGTCTTTGGGAAAAGTCATGTGGCAATCTACTGTAGACTCTCTCTCTCACTGACACACACACACACACACACAGAGAGAGAGAGAGAGAGAGAGAGAGAGAGAGAGAGAGACAGACAGACAGACAGACAGACACACACACACACACACACACACACACACATACACACACGGATTCATAGAGACTAAGTTATGCTCTGTCCTTACTTTTCCTTATTATTTGCTTTCTGTCGCAGCTGCATGCTATGGCCTGAATGTAATACATCCATGCCCATGGTTTTCCTTCCTGACCCTTCCAGCACTTAGGCACCTTCTTCCCATTCGTTCCCATGGAACATGATATTTTTGGATTCTGTTTGCTGTTTTCTAATCAAATGGACCAAACTGTACTAACACTGAGTAGGCAAGAGTGGAACAAAGAACTATTGCCTTCTAAAAGTCCAGTATCTGTGTTCATAGGAGAATTCAAACTTAACGTTTCACGAGCAAGGACACAGATAGAAAAACAACCATGAAACCATAAGACAAGAAAACTGCTTCTCTCTTGGCTTTGTTGCCAACTAAAGCGACCATTTGGGATCAGAGTTTATTGGTCTTCTCTGCCTCCTATTTCAGGTTATGCGCCTCCTTATTTACTTCAGAAGAACCTACAAGTAGCTACGGACTGTCAACTGTCCCATTCATAAATCTATAGACTTGGGCAGCTCTTCATAGGATGAACAGTACTGCTATCAAGTATGTTATGTTTTAGTTCTCTTTCTTCTAGAAAATATAAATAAAAAAATAAAATATATGTTGATAAAAGCAAGGAATTGTCCCTATAATATTAATTTTAGCCACACAGATAAAAAAATGTGTTGGGCCCCCAAAGGAAAAAATGATCTATAAAAACAAATGTTGAGAACCTAAAGTAAACTTTTCTTTTTGTTCAAATTTTAAAAAAATCAATTTGATGATATTGAAAAATAACTACTCATATGCTATTTTGACCAAAATTTTACAAACTGTACTCCCATGATCCAGTTAATGGGATAAACCTATTTGTAAACAGAACTTTGATAATAATATAACCATAAACTAATTTGTCAATGGCTTCTCTCCTAGGATCAGTTAGATATTACACCAAATACTGTTATTGAAGAGTAATAAGTTTTGATCCAATTGGTTTCTTTCATCTAACAGTTGGGACCACAGCTCTGAAATGAGGTTATCTGGCTCTCAGAAGTGGTTGGCCTATAACAAATTTCTGAAATTTCTATTTTTATCTAGTATTGCACGGCACATAGTTTGTCTTCTTATATGGAGCAGAAGTTAACTATCATGGCCACAGATACAGAGATGGGTCATAGCTCAGCTTCAAGGTAGAGAACATTTTATCAATGATAAATGTTCAAAGTAGCTCACTATGATTATGACTTCCTTCTTGGAATGCTTCTCTAAACATTTAATACCCATATACTTTATCTTCTAAAGATAATATTATCAGGAAGGTTATGCTACAAGTTTGTAAGTGACCCTTAAGTAGATTCTGTATATTATAGCACAAATATTTTATTATCTCTATAATCACATTACTGATACTCTTTGCCATCTAAAAGGACCCCCCCCCATGTATACCTATGAATATTCACTTCCCCTTTGTTCCTATTCTAAAGCTACCAGTGCTGCATGAAAGACCGGCTTGGCAAGGCTTGTACAGACCTGCCAGAAAGCAGTCATGGTCCTTTGTGAACTCAGAATGAGCTTTAAAAAGGAGAAATAAATCCTCAAACCGAAAGAGACGTGAGCCAGGTGCTGTGATGTTCATTTCAGAAATCTGTTATCCTGGCAAGGAGAATTAGAAAGGTAGTCCCGAAAAATAACTGCAAGGGGATCAACTGCCTCAGTGCAAAACTAGTCTTATTGTTCAGAGTTTAATAGAAGCTTGGAGGAAAATCAGCTGTTTTAGAAACCAGAGCACACTCTCCAGCTTCCTTCACAGCTTGGATTTCTCATTCCTCTGCAATGAATCTTAATCACCGGGTTCTCCTTGCCCCATTTTGTCTGTTCAAGTTTATTTGCTCTCAATGTAAAATATAGATCTGCACCTTCACAATTAGGCTCCCAACAGTTAGGATACGATTTACAGATTTGATGGATTTTAGGGCTGACAGAAAAGACAGAAGCAGGAATGACTGATTAATATGGAAATATGACAATCTATGGAATTTGTCTCTTGTTGATTGCAGACAAAGGCTCGCTGACAAAAACCGCCAAGAAGGTACATGTTTCCGTCACTTAAAAGAAAGGGGTCATTTTTAAAATAAGCTTTTAGAGCCATGATTTTAAAAATAATGAGCTGTTGGTTTTTTTTTTTCCTTTTTTTTTCTCATCACTGTTTTCTACTCCGAAACTAAAATATAAGATTTCTCTATTGGATAAGTTGCTCTGTGTAAAATCAAATGTAAAGGAAGTCAGCAATTCTATTTAGATTTGGAATGCAATCCTTTGAAATTAAAGCTCCAAAGAACCATATTAAATTCCAATTTAATACCATAAGCCAGCATAACAAAATGTTTATTTACATAAATGCAAAGCAACTACACATAAATCAGTTTAACAGTAATCTGAGCCCACAGTTTCTTATCTTTTCTAATTCATTTAGCTTATTTGCATGGACTATGTAATTAAAAATATTTTCCTATGTTTGTAAGACTATTTGCTAAGATACTATGTTATACTATCGTCCAAAGGATCTGTATGTAGAATAGTTAAATGCTAAATTTCCTTACAACTAACGTATATACATAGGCATTTAAGCAACTGAAACCTGGTGTTTTTATCTATTCCTTGCCTACCTAGAATATAAATATTATGGAGAAGGACAATGTTGTTTTTATAATTCACAACTTGCCTATGTTTAATGCCACATAAGGCATAAGGTTAATGATGACAGATTACTTGGATCCCGTCTTCACATAAGGACAAGGGGAGCATGAATATCAATCCCGCTCATCTGGAGGAGAGAACCTGACCATTGCTGAAGATGCATCTGCTAAGAAATGGCTAAGACAACTCCTAAGGGTCTAAGACTGCAGCTTTTCCAAGACATGGGTATGACGTCTATAATCGAGAAGGCAACAATGAACATACAAGCCTTTGCTCTCGGAAAGGATTTATCCACGTAGCCATTATCTGATCATTTGTTAGGCAAGGTTATAACAGTACACATAAGCAGACTAAGCTCAGAAGAGAGGAAGCATTTCACATCCTCTTCATCTAATCTTTAGACAGCACAGCAAAGAATAAAAATCTGAATTTTTTAAAGTTGATGATGGTGGACTCACATACAGGAGGTTATGAGTTCCACAAATGTAGTATGATTTTACAAAAGTCTAAAAATATGAACTCGATGAAAAAACCCAGATATACTGCATGCAAACAGAAATCAATCTTGAGTCTGCAATACTTAGATAGAAGGAAATTTTTAAATCTAAGTATTAAAATTTAATTGGCAACTTTGACCTTGAGTGCCACTTGAGGTGAAAAATACTACAGCAGTGCTTGGATTAACTTGAGACTTATGATCTCATGTTCTTGAAAAAGGCCCAGCACCTCCGTGTTCCTGAAATAATTGATCTGTCTGTTACAAGTGTTGTTGTCCCTGATACCAACATCTGTCTCAGGAAGAGAGGTACAAACTGATGAGAACACCTTGCTATATATAAGTGATTCAAATGAGCTACCAGGATTTGCATCTGGCATAATATTATATTTATAAAAGCAATTAGGATTAAAAAATGATTTAAAAATTCTTAGCCCGGTACAGAACAAGGAAACACAGTAAAACCATCATGAACATGGTATCTAAACATTAGGTACAGTTACTAGTAGAATGTTCTGAGTGTCCGGACAAGCCACAGCACAAGCCTATAGCTCTCATGGTTTGGGGGTTGTGCTAGAGATCCACAAAAGAAAAAAAAAAAAAACCACAACACATTTTTCAACTAGAGTTTTCATTCCCTTTATTAAAATCAAAACCTCTAATAATTATATCCAAAACAAATCCTCTCAACCATCCCTCTTTGTTGTATCTTTTAGTAAAGATAATCAAAAGACTGTAAAAGTTGTTTAACAACCAGGAAA
The DNA here is from genome assembly GCF_000317375.1 of Microtus ochrogaster. Lineage (NCBI taxonomy): Eukaryota > Metazoa > Chordata > Mammalia > Rodentia > Cricetidae > Microtus > Microtus ochrogaster. The sequence continues at coordinate 2,785,835 of NW_004949123.1, read as the reverse complement.
TAAAGGGAAATATAAAATTTATGACAATTAAGCAGCTTTTGCTTGCTCTTTTTTCCAAAACGGGGTCTCATTATGTAGCTCTGGATGTCCCGGTATTCATCCTCAATACAAATCCAATATACAATTTCACCTGTTTGCAAAGATTTAACTTGCAACTATTGATTCTCCACTTGACAAAGTGTCCAATATTAAATATCTTGCTGTAGAACAAATTAATCAGCATAAATATTGCTACCAATGAGTATGAACAGTTTATGAAGCACATCCAAAAGTACTGTTTAGCCAGGCTGTGGTGGTGCATGCCTTTAATCCCAGCACTCTGGAGGCAGAGGCAGGTGGATCTCTGTGAGTTCAAGGCCAGCCTGGTCTAGACCATGACATGGTATGTACTATGGCTACAGGTAAAATTCAAACAGTAAGAGACAGGATACAGGTGACACGAGTTTGAGAAAGGGGAAGTGGGAAGGGGGGTTCCAAACGGGACGGTGAGAGGAGTTCAGGACAGACGGAGAAGGGGGGAAAAGGGACAAATGCCACCAAGGTCGCTTGATAAAGCCTTAATGATTTGTCTACGTCATACCTACCTAAAATCGTATACAGCACGAATAAGTGTACACATAGACACACACACACATATGCACACACATGCACACATCTTAAAGGAAGCTATGACACTAGGATTAACAATCTTCCCCCACAAGAACCACACACAGATTAGCAAAAACCCAGTACCAGGCATGAAAAATCTCCTTTAGAATTAATGGTTAGTCAGGGTACTCCACATGACTCCCAAAACAATGGCTTGGTTGCCTCTCAGAACTTGAAGGTAAACCCCTATTGATGAAAACAGGGCACACTAAGAATACAGGACTCAGACTGCTTAAGCTGGATGTAACTTGAAAGCCTCCTTCCTGTGGCCTAGCTTCCATGATACCAGAAAATACTGGGAAGACGCCAAAGGAGAGAAGCAATTAACAGTCCCACCCAGCTGTCATATCCATGAAACCACAACAACCTATGAAACCACAACAGGAACCAGCAAGGCAAGATCTCCATGAAGATGAAATGCATGGCACTCAGAAGGTAATGGTAGCCAACTGCTGTCTAGTTGAAATACAGCCCACTAACAGGAGGAACACCATGCCTAGTAGTAGAAACTTAGCTAACTTCCTGAGGCTAGCGAGGGCATGGATCTTAGACTAGAATCTACTAGAGCTCCTTTGCTAGACCAGAATAATTCTGAACTGCATTCTAAATCTTATCCTTACACCCACAGTTAAGTGTAGCTAACAGCTTTTGTCCAAGAAGCTGCTTTTTGCAGCAGACCATCACATAAAACCACAGCTGGACACAATGCAGACACCAATGGATCACGGGAACTCCGTCCCAATGGATATATCTATGTCACAGCTCTTGCCTCTACAGCTCAGCAACCAGCTTAAAAGATGGGGCACAAAGTTCATAAGCCATTACAGTGGGATGTTTATTAGGAATCAGTCTCTCATAGAAATAGCTGCATAATCAAGATCTGAACAGTGGAGATATAAATAGAAATACTAAGTAGGAAGTGAGGAGAACTTATGGGATCACCTCCTTGATAAGGAACTATAGGTAACGTATGACTGCTGAGAGAGGGGGAGTTAGCCTGTCCCAGGGATGAGCCCCCAAATTGGTTGTCCAACAGAAAGTGATCAGCCCTGAAACCATATGCACACAAAGAACAAAAACCAACTCTGGTTTAACAATAATAATAATTGTAAAAGTAGTGTAACAATAATAATTGGGAAGAAGAGGCTATCATTTGGGGGGTTATGGAAGGAGTTGAAGTGGGAAGACTTGGGGGAGGTTGGAGGGAGGAACGGGATGAGAGGAAAATGATATATTGTGTCCAAAATGTTTAAAAAATAGATAAAAATAAAAATCAAGAGAGTCAACACCGAAGAAAAAATACACAGTCATCCATCAGTTTGTGTAATGAACATTAATTAGGTCTTTTGTCCACATAACTATGTATTAAAGACCTTTCCAATACAAAATGCCTATGTGTGATTTAGTTTTGCACATGGCTCTGAAATCTGATCCTGGTGAAGTAGGGACATTTGGTACCCACAAATAGTTTGTTTTTCTACAATACACTTTTTTATGGGATTCTTGAAAGCAATCAGCATATTAGAACTTGGAGAAGTTAATTGGATTAGTTAGAAATGGGGATAGGGTGGTCAAAGAAATCCTCACAGCAAAATACAAAACAAGTGGCAACCAATCCTCCTAGGAAGCTCTGTGTTCATTCTGCCTCAGTTGCATGGATATCTCTTTAAATGTCTTGGAGAAACATCTCCCAAGAATTGTGAAAAATCTGTCGAATGACAGCTACACCCGTTGATGACAAGGCAGTTGTCAAACCCAGGCTCATTCTGAGCAAATGATCCCTGCAGGTCAGCAGAATGAGGCAGAGATAAAAAGGCAATCAAGACGAACAAGGACCTCAGACCTAAATCCAGGAGTGGCTAAGGGAGGAAGTGTAAAACCTCACTGCAACTCCAAACATAAGATCATCACCTATCCGCTTCTTCACGGAAATGTGAAGGATGAGAAATATACTCACACGCGCATATCATAGCTACAGGAGAATATTCTAAAATCTACAGACGTACTTCTGGTATATTTGTAAATTTATTCTTCATAAAGCGCTGTAGGATAGAGCGGTATGAATTTATTTTGTTACCGATCTACTTGGCTGCATTTAGAATCTGAAAACTCACTATATTTTCCTTTAAGAGATCACAGGAAACTGGTTGTGAAGCAAATTGCAAAGAGTTAAATGTGCATCTTCAGCCACTATAAATAAATGCATTTCTCTTGGAGGAAACAGACTAAATAAAAATGCACAGAGGTGAAAAAGAAAATTCAAAATAACACTTTTAAAGGCCAGATTATTTCCTGAACTAGAAATACAACTCATACAGACAAACAAACAAACCACATCGCTTATACACCTGTACAGTCCTACTAAATAAATACAACTAATGAAGGCTCTTCTAAATGGCACCCCACAGACCCCTGGGAAGGATCTTGGCTCCAGAAAGTCAGAACTATTAAAAAGGAAAGCAGAACCCTGTGTTTTTAAATGACATCAACTTTGCTCTGTAGTTAAAAGAGTTAAACCCATCTCCAGATGTAAATGAGGCAATTTCTAGCCAGAGGCAACAGGGCTTCCATAATCTCTGCCATCTCATAAACCGGCAGGGCCAGCCTGGGTGTGGCTTCAGTTAAAAGATGTTAGGCTTTGGAAAAGCAGCTTTACAGCTAGATGAACAGTGCTGCTGCTGGGAACACAAAGCCAAACAAAAATCCAGATTATATCCCAGCAAGGTAACTCTGCATTTCGCAGTCCACTTGACGGGGCTGGAGTCAAATTCATATAGTTGGTTGCTTTATCTGTGGATACCTTTTATACCTCCAAGGATGGGATCGTGCACAGTACAAAAAGGGTCAGAGATTAAACTGTGGAAGGCATTTCTTAGTGGATAAAAAAATAATTATACTAAGATAATGATAGGGGCAAACTACAATGGTAGGAAAAAATACTGTTTTCTGCAGCTGAGTCAGCGATCTCCAGGGGACACTTGTTCACCGTCCTGACAACCATATTCCTGATTATAAAACCATACAGGTAGAGAATAAGAAAACTTCCCCAAGTGGGGAAGTAAGTGGCAGTGGCGTGCTCTCCCTTGCCCTCTCAGAACACACTAAGTGGCACTGAGCTGCTTGGTTTTCTTACCTGATTTAGGGGGAGAATGGGGAGGGTGCTGGGTATGTTAGCATTATGCAGGCACCCTGAGGCTGTTCAGCAAGCAAAGAACCAGCTCACCTGCTGACTGTGGAAAGGGCTGGGGGTTAGTCACCCGGGAATGATTTGCACTTAAGGGCTTCACCTCCTGGTCACAAGGCATAGACCAAGCTGTGGGAACAAAGGCCCTCCGTGCAGCCGACTCCCCGAGAAATTCCCATATACGTTCATAATCACTTAACTGGAGTTATCATAGGATAAACGACGAGAAACACACCTGGGTCCACCTGTCTGGGAGCTCGCCGGAGTCCATTGGTCCGTTTCTGTGTGGAAACGACACAAAGACATGTTGGTAACATGGCACACGATCATTATAGCTCTGATGCTCTTGCAATCAATGTCGCCTTAGATTCAATTAAAAACACGGCTAAACATGAACAAAATGTGGTTTTCATGTTTGTATTTATAATTTAATATAATTCCCCTGATAAGTTTTCATTGAGAATATCATGACGTTATTAAGTCATTGCCACAAACAGAAATACCTTTGTTTGCCTAATTTATGTATCCTGACCCAATATTTCTTAAAATCATAGGATTACAGAAACTAGGAAGACTAACGCCACAGATCCATTTTTGGTTAGAAAATATTCCCAATGAAGAAATGTGAATAACACAATCTTAAGCAGATCCTACAAATTCTAACTCAAGTATTTCTGGGCCGTGACAGACCAGTGGCTGAAGAAGCCACACAGTCCCAAACCAAAGACCCAAAGCCCTGGCTGCATAAAATGCTTAAATAATAAATGTGTCTTAATTACAGATGAGCTGTATCTTGATACTTAAAAAAAATTCAGGCAGCTCATGAAGTACAAAATTAATTATTATACAAAAGGTATTCCTAAGGAAAACTGCACACTATGAAAGCAAGAAAAGGGATTTTTAAATCTAAAAAATGCGTGGTTACTATTTGATTTTACTAGCATCGAATTCTTTGCTATAATTAGTACAGTAATTTCACTAATGAAGGATTGATTTTTTTTTTTATTTTTTGTTACAAACAAATGTGAATCTGCATGGAGGACCACTGCACACAGGACCACAGTATGGAGCTTTTCATGAGGAATTTTCTTTCATATGTATTGGAATTTGTCATTGTGTGTACAGGGCCATGGTTTCAGTCGGAGGATCCCTCACTTTGAGCAGCACACATAAGTTGTGGATTTTCTCAGGGGAGCTTCTCACGTTGATTTCATTCATAAGTCAAATCACTGAAATGTTGAAATGGGGTCTTTTCACCTTCTCCAGGGGCTCAAAGCCACATCCTGAAGATTCTAGAGTTCTTAGATAAAACAAATTTTAAACACGTAATCTTTGTTTTCACCCCAACTACTTTCCAAATGTATTTGTAAAAGACTAATAGGACCATTAAACGCTGCATGGGGTCTTTGTTGAGCAAGCAGGGTATCTATTCTTTGGAAAACCATTATACGGGATCACTGTGAGAGAAATTGTTGCCCTGGGCTACTTGCTGGCCATGTCATAAAAGGGAAGGCACATGGGTTACAGATCCACTTCTGAAAATACGGGGAAACTGATGTCAAAGGCAAACTCTTTTTTACCTAAATTTTTATTTAAATTTTTTGAGCTTTCTATTGAAAGGGCACCAAGGAACACAACTTAAGATATATTCAACAACAACAAAAAAATATCCAATGACATCTATTGTGCCAGTGTTTGCCTCCTCCCAACACCATCGCCTTCTGAACTGACAACAGGAATCATCTTTGCCTATTTTGCCTTCAGTTTAAGATTAAAGTAGGTGATACAATGCGGTTAGTAATAATACAGAAAAGGAGATTAACTTCAAAGTCAAAACATTTCTGCTTGTGTTTTCCCATCTTTCAGGAAAAACTATACTAACGCTTACTTGGTCAGGGTGGTGGTGAGGGTTCATTCACTTTAAGTGCTTCAAATCATCAAGTGATTCCAATTACTAATGTTATTAACTTTGTGGAGTCATGGAAGTTCCAATTCACACAAAGGATATGCTCTGGGAAACTACAGTTTCTACGCCGTGCTGTGGTTTTGAACCAAGATCTCACTAAACTGCTGAAGCTGATCTTGAACCAAGCATGCACCAGACCCTCTTGCCTCCTCCTCCCCGGGAGCTGCCACTGCACGCATACATGACGGCACCCCACTTGCCCTACCGACTGTTTGATGTTCTTCCTCCAGGAAAGCCATTTAAGTTAGTCACCCTCAAAACAGAAACTTTTCTGTAGGAAAAGCAGGCAGTAAAGTAAACTATCTATTAAAGAAATTCTGCATGCAGAAGGAAACCCCAGCTGTTAAAACAAGGCGCATCTGGAAAATCTGTGATTAACTCAGACAGCACCTTCGAAGCATCTTCTACCACAAAAATCCAAAGATCTTTAGAAATCTTTCTGAAATATAGAGTGCAATGTCTCTGTCTCTAATGCAATTCTCTCTCACACCTATTTTCTCAGCCAGACAGGGCTGGACAGACCGGGTCTGCAGGTAGAAGATGGGAAAGAAAGGGCATATATGGTTGCCTTGCCTGGAAGCTCTTAAGTCAGAGGTCCAGGAGACGTGAGAGTCATGTCTCTGGAGTCAGAATCTCCTTTGATCTACCCAGAGGGGTTGGAGAGGCAAACCTCATTTTATAGGCACTTGGTAATTATTTCTTGCTTCACTGTCTTGTCTTTTTATTTTTTAAAATGCTTTTATTGTCTAAAACTCTCCTGGTCTTCTTGCCTATGTGGGGGGAAATGATTCCTTCTGTGGATTTTTACCAACAACACTAGGGAACATTTCCTTTCCTGTATGGAAGTTGGCTTTGGTTCGTCCACAGTGGGACATCGATGCAAAGTGTAAAAAAGCACAGACATATAAGAATAAGCTTGCTCTGTGTAGTCAGAAGGACCCGTGAAGACCTAGGCTGTGAGTGAGGTGACCACATCTGGACAGCTGTGCAAGCCTCTGGTCCTGTGGCTGTGGAAAGACTGGCCTGCCTTGACAATGAAGTCAACTTTTAAAACAAAAACCCATGGCACTAAAGGGTAAGCAGAAGAGAATTCTAAGCCAGTATAGGAGAGGCAGGGGGTTTGCAGAAAAAGAAACAAAATAAAAAACCACATTCTTAATATTCTTTGTTACACTTTTCCTAAAAGGGAGCAGTTTCCAAGTGAATTGGCTAGCCTCAGAGCACAGTATCATCTTCTCTCCAGACAAAGGGGAGGTTATTAGTGAAGTTATACATTAAATGAAAATTGCACTATTACATTCAAAAGTTAAGAAAATCACTACAACGCCGAGGCTATGTTTTTTTTTTAATTTTCAACATGGGGATTAATTCCTTTTTATTAATAGGCTCACATGTAATTTTAAGGGTATAAATGTGTCTGAGAGAATTATTTAATATCATGTGAGAATGATTAACCACGTCTTATTAGCACATTCTCCTGCTGCAAATACACCCACTTCACGTTACTTCCTTGAAACCAAATGAAATCATTTTCTTAGGGAAAAAAAAGAATACACATGTCTAATAGGATAAATGTGAAGTAACCTTGAGTTGAAGCTAGAGACACCACACGCTATGTTTCTCAATAATCTAAGACCAGCATGCTGAGAAAGACCATGCGGTACAAGAAGGATCCTGGCACCCCTGATTTAAAAAAAAAAAATTCTCTCCCTGTCTTGGAAAGAGTAACAGAAATTTCAGGGTAACTGGCGCTAGCCTGCAATAAGTCATGATGTTCCATTATTTTCAGAAAACATTGGTGCCGTATTATAGATGTTCCTTGGTCTAAACTCTAGGTCCTAACACCCACCTATCTAGCACAGTGAGCAGCTGCATCTACCACGAGGTTCCTCCAACCACACCCTTGTCACCCTGCATGCAGAAGTTACACAGGTACACAAGTACACAAAAGACAGGAGAAGGGACCTCTAAGGACATTTCCCCATGCTTGCCATATTTTCACCAACTGTATAAAAAGTAGCTGGTAAAAGCATACTAATAATGCAGCTGCCTTATTGGCCCGGAGGTGATTTTTATTTTACAATACTTTCTCGTGCTGACACTGGAGACCCATGATGACAATGTGCTAATCAGTTTAGTAAATCGACTGCGATCCTTTCATTCTGAAAGACTCAGGTAACCTTGTTTTTACTCATCTCACACCCATTTTATATTTAATTTCCTCTGGTAATTTTTAACTTAAATTTTTGCTATGGTACTTTTGCAGAGTCAGGTAAATTTCTGTTACTTTTGATGGACAGCCAAAATAATGGTGGTGCAGAACCTGTCATATGTTGCGTTCTCTTCCGTTTCTGAAGTGACTTTATAATGAGAGCTATCCTCGAGAGCCGCCATTGGGAGTTAGGCTGTGCTAAACCAAAGGGAAATCAGAGCTTGATTTGATGAGTGGGGCACAACAATGACCAGGTTTGTGCTGAAGAGGAAGCTACCAGGAACCTGAACCCATACACTCGGAACTGTGGCAGGATTCTCGCAGGTTACTGCAGGGCAGTAAAACAACAGTTCACGGAGGGCGCTGGGTCCTGCCATCGTTCTGATTAGCCCCGACTTCATTCACTATTACTGTAAAATATCCACCTTTCCCCTCAACCGAAGGCTTCCAGACAACAGCTGTGAAAATTCCTGATCCCGTTCATGTTTTGACAAGCACCTGGCAGCTCCCTCCATTTCTGTTCCACTCAGTCAGAAAAGGCACGTTTAACACCATTAGAGCCCAAGCCTGTTTAAGTTAGCAGACCCCTGGAAACACAACGCTTACAGAAAAAGTTGAAACGGCAGTCTTACCTCCGGTGGTTTGAATGGCCCTTGTTCTGAAACAAATGTAAAAATGGGCATGGTCAGTGGGGTCGTTTGGTTTGGTTAGCAGCCTCAGCTTGTCCTCTGCAGAGTGGCCGAACACTACCGCTTTGTTTTCTTAACTGATACCTGGAATATATTTCCAGGGTCCCGCGGGCTGGGCTGGTAATTGTTTTGCAACCTGGGTTCTCTTACCTTATTGGCCTGTCAGGACCGTGACTCATCCTCCTTAATGACTCGCGGGTTATGCTTAACTCTGTGAATTGTTTATTGAGCAGTGTCAATCTAGCCTCGTAAAACTCCTTTAAAACAAGGATTGCACTACATTTATAAGCACGGTCCTGAGTGGCAAGCCTTTCTTTCTCGACACATCTGATTTGAAGATCTAAACACACTGTTAAACGGTATTGTGTAGACTAGCTCCTGCAACTGCAAACTTTGCCCAGCAAGCATTCCACAAGAGAAAATTCCCATTAACGGCTAATAATACTCACTTATTTTAGATACATTACACTTTGGTTTACAGACAGAAACCTGTTTTTTTAAAAAACACCTCAGTCAGGATTTAGCTCCAACACTCTTTCATTTTTACTTCACATATTTATAAACAGACACACCATCCTTTTTTTTTTTTTTTTTTAACTATAGGTTGGTTTCTAAAACTGATTCACACTCGCCGAGTCTGGAGACATTCAGGTGAGTAACCTGGGTGAGGGCCCAAAGGACCTCAGAGAAAGAACGCGTACTGACGTTCTGCATATGGAAAACTGATAGGGGTCTTTCTACTCCATTTCCCCCCGCATCCAGCAGCATCTGACCGCATTATAACATCTCCAGACAGAGTCAAAACCTCTCACCACTGGGAGTCCAGGCCTGCACTTTTCCCATCTGAAATAAGCTCTAAGAAAGGAACTGAGGGGAAAAAAAGAATAAAAGATGCAACCAAAGAAGACAGAAGGAGAGCAAAGGCAGTCGAGATGGGGGCTCTGTAGGATTTTTCCTTAAAAGGCTGGGAGAAGCCACAGGGCCAGAGTTCACAGGGAAAGCTCCTATCAGGACACCTGCCTGCTGGAGCGGGCTGCTTACACAAGAACACAGCCTGGGGCAAGGAATAGGAGGAGGTCCCTTGGTGGACTTTCACCCCCCCCCCCTTTTTTTTTCTATGTTAAAGGACAACTCCACATTAATGGCAATGGAAGCCCCAAGAGCATAAAGTCCCCTTCCTTCTGCAAAAAAGCTAAGTCCGGCTGCCTTTGTCAGTTTCAAAGCCCATCACCCCAGCTTCACAGATAACTGACTGGCTCCATTGAAGGTATCTTTGCTTGGTCTAAAATCAGCCTTTACAAAGGAGTATTCCAGGACAGAAAGGCTAGCTCACTTCGCTTCCTCCCCTACAGAAACATTCTTCAGGAGAAAGACTATCTAAGACTTCAGGAGAAAGACTATCTAAGAGAGGCAGCTAGGAAGAGAGGATATGAAAGTTATCTTTTAGCCAGACTCAGAATATATTTTAATTGAACTCGGGTTTTCTGGTGTTTGGTTTCGCTTGGTTTAGTTTGACCCCCAAAGCCCCATACCGTGTGTGTGTGTGTGTGTGTGTGTGTGTGTGTGTGTGTGTGTGTGTGTTGGCCATGGTGGTGGTGTATCCATCTGGATAAACTTACCTGTATGTGGTAAGAAACAGAGTCTGAGATCTGATGTCTCCCTTCATTGTTTCCCCACTTTATTCTCTGATCCAGGTCTCTCACTGAACCTAGAAACTGCCCTTGCAGATCGGCAGGCTGACTAGCTAGCAAACTCCCGGGTACACTTGCCTCCATCTCTCTGTGCTGGGGTTCTGTGGTGCACCACCACACTTGGCTTTTATGTGGGTTCACGGCTATTCTACGCTCAGATGTTCATACTTGCCCACCAAGCCTTTCCCCCACGGGACCATCTCCGCAGCCCCAAAGCTTGTGCCCTTCGAGTCCCATTTCACTTGTGTGAAAAAAAAAAAAAAAAGCCTAGTTATTTGTGGCTACTGTGAAGGGTAATGCTTCTCTGAAAAGATCTTGGAGAGAGCAGGGATACAAGGAACATACTTAAACATGATAAAGGCAATATACAGCAAGCTGACAGCCAGCATCAAACTAAATGGAGAGAAACTCACAGTGATCCCACTGAAATCAAGAACAAGACAAGGTTGTCCACTCTCTCCATATCTATTCAATATAGCACTTGAGGTTCTAGCTAAAGCAATAAGACAACTAAAGGAGATCAAGGGGATACAAATCAGAAAAAAAGTCAAATTCTCACCATTTGCTAATGATATGTTAGTTTACATAAATGACCCCAAAAATTCTACAAAGGAACTTCTACAACTCATAAACACCTTCAGTAATGTAGCAGGATACAAGATTAACTCGAAAAAAAAAAACCCAGTAGTCCTCCTTTACACAGATAATAAACGGGCTGAGAAAGAGATCAGAGAAATATCAACCTTCACAATAGCCACAAATAGCATAAAATTTCTTGGAGTAACTCTAACCAAACAAGTGGAAGACCTATATGACAAGAACTTTCAGTTTTTGGAGAAAGAAACTGAAGAAGATACCAGAAAATGGAAAGATTTCTAATGGTCTTGGGTAGGGAAAATTAATATAATAAAAATAAAATGCTACCAAAAGCAGTCTACAGATTCAATGTGATGACCAGCAATCTACAGATTCAATGTGATGACCAGCAAAGTCCCAGCAAAATTCCTCACAGACCTTGAGAGAACAATGGTCAACTTCATATGGAAAAACAAAAAAACGTAGGATAGCCAAAACAATCCCCAACTTCAAACTCTACTGCAGAGCTAAAATACTGAAAATAGTCTGGTATTGGCATAAAAACAGGCAGGAGGAACAATGGAATCAATTCAAAGACTCAGATATCAACCCGCACCCCTATGAATACCTGATTTTTGACAAAAGAAGCAAAAAAAAAAAAATGGATGGATCTAGAGACCCTCATATTGAGTGAGGTAACCCAGACCCAGAGAGATAAATATAATACGTACTCACTCACAAGTGGTTTTTAGACATAAAGCAAAGAAAAACACAATCCCAGAGAACCTAAACAACAAAGAGGACCCTAAGAGAGATATACATGGATCTAATCTACATGGGAAGTAAAAAAAGATGAGATCTCCTGAGTAAATTGAGAACATGGGGATCATGAGAGAAGGTAGAAGGGGATGGGGAGAAAGGGAGGAGAGAGGAGAAAAATATATAGCCCAATAAAAACAATTAAAAAGAAAAAAATCTGAGTTCTTATGTGATCATGTCATATAGTAATCTTCTGTTTTGTATTTCATATACTTATGAAACTCATTATGTTTATATATGTTATATATGTATTTATAGTATTTTCTGCTAGGAAATTCTGTGTGTGGGAGGAACAGCTACTACATCTTGGATAATAAGAGCTGGTTATCATCTAGTATTGGGCTGAATTCTGACCCAGAAGAATGGTTGAGAGATGAAGAGAAAAATCTCCTTTCCTTTCCATCTCTTTTTTTCTCATGGGAACTTTCTTTAGGATAGTTATTCAATTCTTCAAGTTTCTAAAAGTTTTTAATCCTCAACTTGTCCCTACCCTGCAGCCTACTTCTTAGGCTCCTATTGATCAAACTATAAAATGCTCTTACCCTTTCAGGAACCTTTCTAGACAGTGACTTACAGGCCCTCAAGGGGTTTAAGCCTTGCATTCTTTCATCGTGTCTCAACTGGCTTAATGTAATTCTAAGTGGTGTAACTAAGGTGCTTGGAGCCTTTGCCGAATTCCATCTCCAACACCAGCAGAGCTCAGTGGGCATATTTGGGTATGATAAATGATTTTCAATGAAGTTTTAGGTTCCCATTCTATAATGTGCTTATTTAAATACCAAATTCAGTCCTGTTATGTTTGTTTTTCCGATGGAAGTGGCTCTCAATTCACATCTTACTACACAAATTGCTTTTTCTTTTATCTGAAGTTCTACTTAACACTTAAACAAACCAACGTGCAGTAAGACTGGTTGTCAAAAGAGGGGCCACATGAAAGCAGCTACTGATGTTTGAATGGAAGGTACCTAGCCTTCATGGCTTACAGGCTATTGCCAGGATTGGTCAATGTTAGGAAGATAGTATGTGAATGCTATGCTCACTGCTCTGATCTTCAATGGGGTTTTGGGAAAGAACAGAAAGTCACAAACCATAAATAATACATGGGGGGAAAGTTTTGATTTCAACTTGAATCTAATCACACAACAGTTTCCAATTCTTACTTTTAACAATTATTAAGATATCACTAAGTTGACCCAACTGTCAAGTGAAAGGTAAAATAACTACCCTTGCATATAAAATTGTCTTGATGAATCAAGAAAGATGACTCATTTATACAAAAGGATTAAGTGCCTTTACACAAAAGCAAAGTCACGTCTTGGTAATGAAATCAGAGATCAAGGCTCAGTTTATGTTAAATTAACGTGTTAAAATGTCTGGTGGTAGAAGGCTGAACTAACATTTTACTCTTTGAGTTATACCTCCTCTTAAAATATGCAATGCTATTTATAAAAGAGCCTGTTTCGGATGCCAATTTGTGGTGCAGGCTCTAGGTAACAATCTCCCAGGTTTAAGTTTTCGGATACCAAGGCAAATTCATTCCTATTAGAGCTGGCTACAGCAGGAGCAGGAGTAGCAGCTGACCTAGATAAAGGAGCAATTAAACAGATAAGCAAATGGGGATCTGCTTCGGTTAAATATTAGGGCAGCTGAGGCTTGCATTCCTCCTGAAAGAAAAGATACATTAAGCCAAAGCTGTTTGCGCCAGCGATATTTGCACCCAAGGCTACTCTCTTTGTTTAATCTGGAAGATGGGGGGAAGCTATATACTATATTGACTGCTGTCGGGGCAGGAAGGGGACAAAAGGGCTTAGTCACATGTTACAACAAGCAAGATCATAAATGACCCTGAAGTTGGCAATCTGGGATTAGCCCTTCCTCCATGGCGAACTGGGAGAAGGAAACACCACCCTAGAATTGCATCAGCTCTGCAGTAACTTGCTGAGAGTCTCATATAATGGTGCTTATACCTATTCATTACTATCACTGGAAAGTTTTGGCACAGACTTCAGAGCCTGTGTGAGTGGTAATCATCAAAGCTTCTATGGTGAACATGAGGGAGTCAAGTGGAGTTCAACGAAAGGGGTAGAACAGAATTCCTTTCCTGGCCTTTATTTATGTCCATGCAAATCCCCAGGCATTAAGATGCAAACTAACTTAACTACCCAACCTTCAACTGTGTTTCCAAGTTGCACACTTTGTCATATATATATATATACATATATATATATATATATGCATGGTTTTCTTATACTTCAGATATACTTAAAGTAATAATCTGTCATGCTCATGTATTAATATGAATAGATTGCTTCATTCAAAAATGCACTGTATCTTTTTGCCAAGCAATTATTATTTCCAGGGTGAATAAAGACTCAATAGATTTGAAGGATAATAGAGCGTGAAATATAAAAGGTTTCTAAACCAAGAGAAGAAAACATCTAAAAAACAAGGCTAACTTCCACAATCAAAGAATCTTTTCAAGCCTGGTGGTTAATGTTTAGCCACATAACAGCATTGTTGGAACTGCGTTTATATTGAAATTGTTCTATTGTGGGGAAAGTGATAACTTGATTTTCAGTATCCTACCCTTGGACTTGGTACAAAGGGATGGATTCAAAAGATAAGAAACATATTCCCCACCTTTCCCTTCTACACCAAAGGTACATATAAGCTACAAGAAAAAGAGTGGCGGCGGAGACAGCAATGATCTCAGGAGCGAGTCCCAGTCTTCCATTACGATACAGCTCCCCATGTAATTGAGCTGAAGCCACATATGTGTTTTTCACCAATGGCAGTGATTAAAAAAAAATGTTTGTTTCCAGGACATGCTGGTAGACACACATGGAACTGGACAGCCACATGCTTGGTGGACGACCTGCTCTGGAGGATGTATGAAATGCCAGGCAGCAGTGTATGTTCACTGAATTAAACTTTAAAACTACTAGAGACAGGGGGTGGGGAGTAGGGATACCACCTAGTACAGTACAGCCTAACCTTGGAAAACAAAATGAGCCCTATACCCTCGGTTAATTAAAGTCAAATTCACATGACCATCTGGCGATCAAGAAGATGTTAATGATTGGCAAGGAAGCTGGACAGGAGAACTGAGAAAAAGAAGGGACTGATTTCGGATTGCTAAGGAGGAAAGAAGGAATATTCCATCTAGAGGTAGCAATAAGAGCCAAATAAAAATTCTAACAATGGAATTGACTGGATCAGGAAGTAGGTTTACATGCAAGGAGCTTTTTTAGAAAACACCAGGTGTTGTGTGAGTTGGTTCATTTTCTTGCCTCTCGCTAACCTACACCAGGTGTACTGCCTGGTAATCAATGCTTAGGGCATAATTCTTTCCTTGCATAACTACCCAGAAAGGAATGTAAAAGGTCTACTTAGTTTATTTCATTCTCAAAGTACAAGCCAATGAATCACAGAATGAGGATTTCTTATTATTAGCTATCCTTATTTACTTATTTCCTTTACCAAGCTCTTACCTCCACAAGCATGGAACCCAAACCTGCATAAACTTCCATACTGTTTCTAAGCCTAAGAGGACCCAGGAACCTGACTCAGGCATCTGTCTATCCCTCGAGTGGCTTATCCATCCACATATCTACACACCAAGTCTTCCCTGAGGTCAAAACATCAGCTGCATATGGTTGAGCCTAATTAGAGAGATCAGCCAGATGGCAGTCATCATAAATATGATAAATGCCTTGGTAAAGTTAATTATAAGATGCCGGGAAAACAGAGATAACTGGTAGACGAAGAAGAGCCAGGCGGGTAGAGTACCAGAACGTCTTCCAAGTGGGGTAATAGTTGCGCTGAGTTTTCAAACTGAACAGAATGAGGAAGGAAAGATTAAAAGAGAAACAAAGCAGATATATGAGAAAAGTAGTTGAGGAACTATGACTAGACAGAGATCAAAGGTTGGTTGGGGAAGTTAAGGGATGGCCAAAAGAGGGGCAGAAAAACGATGCAGAACAAGGTGTGCTGTTGAGGGGAGTTTGGACAGTATTCTGTAGGAAATGGCAAGAACAGAAGTGAGTGAGTGATATGATAACCATGGATTCTGAAAGATGAGTTCAGAAAGTCTGTCTGAGGAATAAGATGAAACACAGAAGGCAGAACAGAATCAGTGAGGTTTCCATCTAAATCAACGCTGCAGCAGCAGGTTCTCAGCAAGATAGGAGAAGAATGAAGAGCGGATGAGCAAGAAGGGCGATGCACCAACTTACACTTGGGTTTGGGTGAGCATGTGGACAAAGAGTTAAGAAAGCACGCATCGGGAAAGAAAAAGTAGCTTTTCCCTAGGTCCTGGAAGTTACTTAACGGCAACTGGCAGATGATATGTAAGCTGAAGATGGAGATGTCACACATTTCAGGACACATGTTATATGTAGATGGAGCCAAGACCAATCTTCGTTAGATGTGGGTTAAAACTTAAGTGAGAAAAATAAGTCCGATCTCTAAAGGCTGCCTATGGGATAATGGGGTGTGAGAGAGAGAGTTATCAAGGAGAATGGCTAACAGTTTCCCATAAGAAAGAGTGAGCGAGGCAAGGCCTATGGTGAGAGAGCCAGAGTGTGCAAGGATGTGGTCATGACAGCAAAGCAGGGCTTCTGGAGCCTTCCTTTGGACCCTGGTCTACACTATCGTGGTGTGAATCTGTGCTTCCTCACCTCCACACTTCCTTCTGTGCATAT
This sequence comes from Microtus ochrogaster, assembly GCF_000317375.1. Taxonomy (NCBI): domain Eukaryota; kingdom Metazoa; phylum Chordata; class Mammalia; order Rodentia; family Cricetidae; genus Microtus; species Microtus ochrogaster. The sequence goes on along the minus strand of NW_004949123.1, from coordinate 2,769,347 downwards.
GACCCGCTCAAGCGAAAACATCACGCTCTCCTTGAACAACTGTCCAAGGTTTATTACAATGTCACCATCCATATTCATCATGGCGCCCCCATCTACAAATGTACTCTGACACACACTAACAAGCCAGAATCTCCCTGGCTCTTGAGAATATAGTTAGACGGAGCTAAGCTTTGCAACTAGAAACCTCTATAAAGTGAGAATGAGTCTCAATCCACGATTGATGTGATGTGGGAAAATGATTACATAAACATTTAACTTGGCCTCAAATCAACACCGCTAACTCGTTTTAAATTTGCCTGTTAGGGTAATCTTCCTCAAAGTCAAGCTCACCAAGCAGCACATTCCACTCCATACAAAATTCCCACTCCAGTAAACTATGTCTCTATCCCCAAATGTACCCCGTGCTTCCTCCTTCCTTCCCTGAGCCTGTGTAGCCCCCCGATACTGCAGAAGTCAGGGTCAATGCATTGCCAAGCATGCCATTTCTAACCTGTGAAATCTCAACGCGAAACATGGCATGCGGGGATTTTCAGCCTAGCAGGGAAGAGAGCATGAGAGCAGGTTTCCCATAATAACGCAGTACAGTATCTATTCTACCACACTCACGGCAGACCTAGCAGCTCAGATTGACACTCTAGCCACAGCGGCTGCATAGACTAGTCCAAGGATGGGTAAGTTTGAAGACAGAGTGCAAGGTCTTCTGGTTTCTAGAGGACACTTGCTGAGGAGCAGGGGAGAAAAGTGCTGATGCAGTGATCACACGGAGCCCCTTCATCCTGAAGATGAGGCCTCTGAATGACAAAGCCCGCTCTGAAGGAAAAGGGAAGGCTGCTATGCAGACCTTTCATTTCATACTCCTCATTAACTGGGAGAACTCAACGTCACCCGCTCACCTCTTGAAATTCTGAAGCAGGAAAGGACACAAAGAGAAGAGGGGAAAGTCGTGGATATGGAGAATGGGGAGACAGTGGGTCAGTGGGAGGGTTCAGAGCAGTGTCAGAGACTCAGAAGCCCGAGGGTGTGTGCTCATATAATAGAGTCAGAATTAAGAAAGGAACGAAACAAGAAAACCTTTCCCCTGCTTTATGGTAAATTACGAAACAGAGTTTAAAGACTGCTGCTAATGGCACGGGGTTTTGATCCTACTTCATGTTCTGGCTTTGTGGGAGCCTAGCCAGTTTGGATGTTCACCTTCCTAGACATGGACGGAGGGGGGAGGACCTTGGACTTTCCACAGGGCAGGGAACCCTGACTGCTCTTTGGACTGGAGAGGGAGGGGGAGAGGAGTGGGGGGGGGGGAGAAGGGTGGGAGGAGGGGGAGGGAAATGGGAGGCTGGGAGGAGGGGGAAACTTTTTTTTTTCCTTTTCTCAATAAAAAAAAAAATGGAAAAAAAAAAGACTGCTGCTACCTTTTACTGGATGCTATCTCTGATTCTCATTATCTGGAGCCTACCAGACGTTAGCATTCCTAATTTTCAGCTGCCTCACTTTCAACTGTTTATGAGCCTGTTTTCCTCGCTTTAAAACGAGTGGCCCTAGGTCAGAAAGCATCAAAGTACTAGCTCTAAGGGCTTATATGGGGAGGGCAGGTGCGGTCATTATGAACACCTGGCCCTCATCCAGTGATTTAGGACACTGGAATCTAAAACTACAGGTCATTTGCAAGCACCCTAGCCTATCATAAGCAAATAGTATGTTCACCGAAGAGTAAGACATGGAAGGGTGGAACAATAAAACAGGTTTTGTTGTATCAGGTTGACGGTGGGAGAATTACAGTCATAATGTATACAATACTTCTGTTTATTCCACCTCTTTGTAAACTGTCCTGACCTTCAGGCTGATGAAAATGGTAACCTTAGCGGTTTCACGTCACCTCCTTCAGCGAGCAGCAGGAGCCCTCTGAGCTTACTGGCCACGGGAAGGGCTATTCTAAAAACTGAAGGCTTTCTGTAGGGTATGGCAGTACTCAGCACAGTGGGGGTACTCAGTCAAGGTCAGGATCTTTGCAAGCAGGGCTGTGCAGGCCAGGCAGAGAGGAGGGCACACGGGGCCCTCTGAAGATGTCTATGAAGGAGCAGAAGGACAGGGCTGTGCTGTGATCGCAGCCTTCTAGTAGGTCTCACCTTTTCTACAACTGCTCCTTTTCTGAACTCAGCCCTGCCTGGAATAAGGTATTTTCTGTTCCACTCTTCTTCACATTATCCAAAATAATTCAATGTCCACCTTCTCCTCTGGGAAAATCAAAGGTTGACATGGCTACCTTTTGAACTCAAGCTGTTAAAGTTCCTTTCTTGTGTTCAAAAACTCTTCCTGATTTTTGAAAGGTCTTATTGATAAAACACAGAGGAACTCAGGGGAAAAGGACAAAGAGAAAGGAGAAGAAAGAGAAAGAATAAAGAGGCCAGAAAAGAAAGAGAAGGGAGACAGCCCAAGAGGAGCAGGGGGAGGCAAAGGCTATTGAATGCATAATTTGCAACGGGCTCATACAACAGGCATAGAGTGCTATTTTTAAAAACCAGCAGAGAATGTTTACATAAATCCAAAGGATATATGCTTTGTTTAATGTGGAAAATGATAATGTATTCAATTCATGAATTCTTGAATTAGTCTGTGTAATGTTTGCTTCTGGAACCAATAACGAAGCTGATATAAATATTTAAAAGAAAGAAAAAGTTTAAGAGCTCAAGATGGAAGAATATCTTCCTTTTCCTTTGTTTTCATTACCATTTGCATGGGCAGGATTCAAACAATTTGGTGATATATTTGGGGGCTGAGGTAAACGAAAGGGGAGTCATGATACCATCCAAGTGTATCCTGAGGACCTCTGCTTCCAAGCACATGTAAAAGTCAAATAGCTATTAAATAATTTAAAACTAAGTCATGTAGAAAAGTCACACTGATATTAAACAATTTTCTAATTGTCCTTATTAATGATGTGTTCAAGAAGATATGTTCCAATAAACACATATTAAGAATAAATCGGGCCTTAATTGTATCTAGCAAGTTTTATGTCCTCATTAAAAACAGAATCCCAACAGTAAACATGACTTACCAATGGAATTAACTCTGCCACAATTGTCTACTCTTCCAAGACATTCTTTGTGTGCCCTTGCTCCACACTTACAGCATAAATAGCCTTGATAAAATGTCCCTCTGCAAGGTAAAATTGGAGAATGGCTTATTAAAACGTGCTAAATGCTGCTCATGTAAAATTGTTAGTCCAAGGCATAGGTAGAAGGGGTCACCATGCTGTCCAAAGTATCGTCAGCATGGGGACAGAGGATCTCTATGAGCATCTTGAGGAAACAGAACAGGTCAAAGGCCATCGACTGTGTCTCCAATGGGAAAGCAACACCACTACATAAGAACACCTTTGAGAATATGGCCAAGATGTCGGAAATACTTAGCAACTCTCCCAGTTCATTTAGACTGGAGAACAGGCCCGAGAAAGCTTACCTCAGCAGCATCTGACAGACTTTGCAGGACGTCACCCGGGTGAATGTGTGCATCTTGAAGTCATGGAAATTGGAGTCTGCATAATCTGGTCGTATGTTAGATCTGTGGAAAGGGAAGAGACACTCCCTAAACAAAGTTCCACAACAAAGTGGCAACCCAAGCATCAAAGAGCAAAGTTCACCAAAACTGCATCGAGAAGAGATGAAACTCGAGCTAGAAGGAGAGGCAGCCAGCGTGCACTGGCTTCCAAGCCCGAAGTCTACTAGCATCAGAACCTGTGCTGAAGCCCAGTTGTGTGGAGACCTGTGACACCGGAGACGACTACAACCTGACACAAGCCAAAACTGCAGGTCCTAGAGGTCTCCTCAGCATGCCACCTTGGTCAGCCTTCTGGGAACCAGAACCAGCTGGATATCCACGTTTGGTGCCAGTTTCTTGTCATTGCCATCTCATAAAATTTTAACCTAGCTGTTGAGATGGAAGCTGAGGCGGAGTGCAGTGTGTTTCCAGATCTCATCTCTAATGAAGAGCACAAACTATATGGGGGTCACCAGAAGAGAGTGAAGTCATCCCCACAGAGAAGGTTGACCATCCATGTATCAATCTGATCACGAAAACACTTCTCCCTTAAAAATATGCTTGCTTCACAGTCCAAATAAACCTGAACAAAATCACTTCGTGTTTGGAATTATACTTAGGGTGTATGTGCAGGCACCCAAACACTCTCCCTTACACCTCAAAGACATTTCAGTGTACATTTAGCATATCCCGGGGATGGAGAAAACACTTGGCATTCGTTGCTTGCTTAACTGTCACGTTAGTCCTGAATGTCTGGCATGAATAACAGCACTGGCACACAAACAAGGAAGCAATGGCTTCCCCTAAAGTGATAGAAATGGCAACTACAGAGCTTCCACCCAGGTATGTGTTCTCAGCCACTAAAGCCACAGCGACAGAAGAAAATCAGCAATATCTACATTCGAATTGCTAGGTCTTCGAGGCTTAATGGGTGTGTTGGAAACAATCGAATACAGACATTTCTAGAGAACTGCTTGCATTGTTTTTAATCTAGAAAAATAAAATAAAATAAGCCTTAGATGGATATGAATTAGTGGTACCTCTAGAAAGATAATCTCTTCGGAGACATTATACACAAACTGAGAGACTGGAAGGTATGTTTGAGATTCTGATGAGCTAGGAATTCCCCTTTTATAGAATACAGCATCTCTCAAGCTCCCAGAGTAGCAGCGTAATGAAGCATAGCACGGGCAGGCAGTCAGGCATCAATCTCTGAGGTACCAGGAGAAGCCTTATGAAAAAACATTCACCAAGGCAATTGGAGTAGCAGGCAGTGATGCAGAAGTGTCAGAGAGGTCAGCCTTCCCATCCATCTGCTGAATAGGAGCAGCTGAAAAGGAAATCAAATCTGAGGGCCATCTGGGTGTTCTCTGCTATGTGCTTCTGGTGACCTCGCTTTTTAGGAAAATGTTCCAGTGCATGACAAAAAGTATGGCTATTTCCACTTTGTGTGTGTGTGTGTGTGGTGTGTTGCTGATTAGAAATCGCAGTGCCCTCCTTCAAAGAAGGATCTAGAAACAAAACTCTCACACTGACTCCAGAAAGTCAGGCACCAAAAGCTGCATCAAAACCATTTCCACAGATGAAAACAGCTGCTTCTTCATTTTTCTCGGAGCATCAACATGATTCAGTCATACATATATTGTCAAATTTATTCTAAAGCAATGATCGCTCTAAAGTAAAAGAAATAACATTTCAAGTCCGGAGAACTTAAAAAATTCATCCACCTGGAGTTTTTAAATCTATTGGATAGGGAATTGTATAGACAGGTTCCCAAGCAACTAAGAACTTAACTTCATCTGTCTTCCTAGACATGGGTGGCATGCTTTTTCTTGAATTCACTCCAAACTCTACACAGTAAACATGCATGCATATAAATACACATGTGTATAAGATACATATAAGGCACACATAAGAATATGTATGCATGTTTACCAGAGTTGTGTTTGAGATATTTTTACTTCACACCTGTCAGAATGGCTAAAATGAAAAACACCAATGATAGCCTATGCTGGAGAGGGTGTGGAGAAAGGGGTACACTCATCCATTGCTGGTGGGAATGCAAACTCGTGCAACCACTTTGGAAAGCAGTGTGGTGGTTCCTCAGGAAATTCGGGATCAACTTACCCCTGGACCCAGCAATACCACTCTTAGGAATATACCCAAGAGAGGCCCTATCATACAACAAAAGTATATGCTCAACTATGTTCATAGCAGCATTGTTTGTAATAGCCAGAACCTGGAAACAACCTAGATGCCCTTCAATGGAAGAATGAATGAAGAAAGTATGGAATATATACATATTAGAGTATTACTCAGCAGTAAAAAACAAGGAATTCTTGAAGTTTGCGTACAAATGGATGGAAATAGAAAACACTATCCTGAGTGAGGTAAGCCAGACCCAAAAAGAGGAACATGGGATGTACTCACCCAAATTTGGTTTCTAGCCATAAATAAAGGACAGTGAGCTTATAATTCGTGATCCTAGAGAAGCTAAATTAGAAGGTGAATCCAAAGACAAACATATAGGCATCCTCCTGAATATTAACCTTCATCAGGCGATGAAAGGAGACAGAGACCCACATTGGAGCACCGGACAGAAATCTCAAGGTCCAAATCAGAAGCAGAAGGAGGGGGAGCACGAGCAAGGAACTCAGGACCGCGAGGGGTACACCCACACACTGAGACAATGGGGATGATCTTTCGGGAATTCACCAAGACCAGCTAGCCTGGGTCTGAAAAAGCATGGGATAAAACCGGACTTACATAGCAGACAATGAGGACTACTGAGAACTCAAGAACAATGGCAATGGGTTTTTGATCCTACTGCACGACTGGCTTTGGGGGAGCCTATGCAGTTTGGATGCTCAATTTTCTAAACCTGGATGGAGGTGGGCGGTCCTTGGACTTCCCACAGGTCAGGGAACCCTGGTTGCTCTTCAAGCTAATGAGGGAGAGGGACTTGATTGGGGGAGGAGGAGGGAAATGGGAGGCGGTGGCGGGGAGGAGGCAGAAATCCTTAATAAAAATAAAAAAGAAAAAAAAAACTTATCAACTAACTGGGAATCGGCTACCTTTTCAGAAGACAAAAAGCTAAAGGGAAAATTGCAAGCACACCATGGGTGTTTTTTTTTTTAAAAAAAAAAATCTTATGATTTAAAAAAAACGTGAAAATATTGTTAACAGTGGTTGCCTTAAGGGAAATGAAATTTGAAGTGATAGAATAAAATGATAGGGTGAAACTGTGACTTTTTAAAAACTTAAGCTGAATATTATTTTTTTCAAACTTTCAAGTCAAACATTACAGAGTCAACGTTAACTCTATGACCCTGGAACTGCTAGAGAGGCACTATTGAATATAAAAGCACAGACGAGGGGAGGAATCGGAAATGAGACCACCTGGGCTTAAATCCTCACTTGCAAATCAGAACAGAGTGACCGCAGGTGAGTTGCTGAGTATAGAAGAGGAATACTGATAGAACCCACTCAAAAGCAGAGTAATGTATAGAAAGTGCTTAGGACATCGCCTGAATCAGAGCTCATGTTCAGTGTGGACTATCACTAAGGAAGCGATCATATCAAGTTCGCCGGACAGTAGTGTGGTCAGGGTAATGCTTCCTGAGTGGTGAAGTTCCAGTGTTTCACAATGAAACTCTCCGAGGATCTTTCTTCTCCGAAAACTTCCTACAAAGGAGGCTGTTATTCAGTCATGTCCTTTGCACCACAAAGCCAAGTATACAAGTAATAGTAACTATTATAATTTTTGCTGTTACTATTATTTATTAATATTATTTGTGTCAAGGTTTCATGTAGCTCAAGTTGGTCTTGGATTTGCTATGAAGACGAAGATGATCTTGAACTTCTGATCTTCCTACCTGTTTTTAAGTGGGTAACAGACACATGCAACTATGCCCAACATACGTGATACTAGTGATCAAACCCAGGCTTCACTCACACTTGACAAGTAGCCTTACAACTTAGCTCTATGTCCAGTCTCGATAGAACTATTCAAATACAACAGGGACCAGGATTACTCAATAGAAGATGTGTATGTAAAACCCCAGAGGATTGGATGAAGTCAACCACATGGTCTACAGCCTATGAGCTTGTACGATCCAAATAAAGTGATCACTGATGAACTGGAAGAGTAGAATGGATTCAGAGAGGCAAGCAAAAAACCAGGATTGTGGGTTTGGAAAGACGCAAGGCAAGAATGGTCAAAACTGACATTTAACCTACACCTCTAATGCACACAGCATATTGCCAAGCTGCTCACTTGTTTTCCCACATTGACTTCTTACAGGAAATTTAAGCAGAATCATCCACTCACTTCACGTATAGCTACTGAATACCTACCATAAAGGCTTGCTCTAAGGCTAAAAGAGAAGACAGGTCCTTCAGCCATAGCCTAGAAAGTGAAGCTGGAGACACAGATGAGCAGGGGGCAAGGGACGAGAAAAGATTTTGTGTGAGAAATGACATCCCATTTTGGTAATCCAAAAGGAAAAAGTCTCTGGCTACTCCATACAGAATTCCTCACAGTGGGACAAGAGAGGGCAGGGAAACCAGAGACGCTGCGAGTGCTCCACAGAATGGCACTGAGAAGGAACCAAGTTGGCTCAGTGATGCAGCTACAGGTACTCTGCAACAGCAAGACCATTAACTTCAGGGAATTCGGACGCAATCTCACAGATTTCTGAAAAGTATGTTCCTATTTTTTTTCACTTTGCACTGGTTCCATTTTTAATAAACGCAAAGGCAATTAAGTGTGTGTTGAGAGAGGTATATTCATAGTCCTCGGGCTCTTCACACCTCTTCTGAGGTAGTCTGTTCTTACCTAGCCCCAGCACAGATCCAAGCTGAGACCTGCTTGCCTCCCCCCAGCCAAGATAACTTCCCAGATCTTCGTTCCCCCACCTTCTCCCCCTGAGATCTTCAATGTAGCACATAAACCCATCCACACACCAATCTGACATGTCTGATCCATCCACTTCATCTTCCAACCTAGCAATTTCAGAATTACAATGTTTCCCTTTCCTTCATACTCTGTGTTCAGTTTTCTTAACTTCTCATTCCAGTTTCTCCTTCCCTAAAACAATAACCAAAGTCTAAAGATTCATCCTTAAAGTTACTCCCTCAGACATTCAGCCTTCACACACACACACACACACACACACACACACACACACACACACACACAATTACCTCTATTTCTGTGCCAAATCCTAAGTAGACATATTAAATGATGATGATTGTGTTGGTGGTGCTGGTGCTGGTGGTGGTGGTGGTAGTGATAGGTACACAGGGTATTAGTGCCAGTTACCAGTGGAGAGGGAGACTGCAATACTTAATTGCAAGTATTATAGCCTCTACTATGTTTCTTGATACCCAATGGCAACTTAAACATACCTGTGAGGGGTTTGCCAACTGTGTAACTTTAAAAGACATCACCGCGCAACACTATGAGTTTATATTGCTGCTGTCTGCTATCTGACTGAGGACAAGACAGCCGGTGTCTCCTTTCTAACCTGTCTCTTCCTTAGTCAACAAACACTGAACCAGAAGAGTCCATTGCTAGGACTTACAAATGTTCTAAGCTGGAGAAAGTGCTTATACTCTACCGTTGTCTGCATTTGTTTTCAGAAGTCTGCCCTTTGCCACAAATACAAGAGACAAAAGCAAAACATAACAACTAAATACATTTAAGTGTTATAGTTTGTGCTGGCTTATCTAGATCTCTTCTTTGTGAAAATGTCATCTCCTCTTGTACAAAGTCTATAATTTCACACACAAATACATTTTAAATAGTATAGTTACAAATATGATAATTAAAAAGCAATGTTGTGGGTTGTGGAGATCGTTCATTGGGTAATAGTATTTGTTGTCTAAGCATCAAGACCTGAATTCTGATCCCCAGACCCAGCCAAGAGCATCTATCTCTAATGCCAACACTGATGGAAGGGAGGAGACAGGAATATGCGCTGGGGCTTGCTGGCCAGTCAGACTACCCAAACTTGAACAACTCCAGGTTCACTGAGAGACACTGACTCAAAGGAATAAAATAGAAAGTAATAGGGCAGGGCCTCTGTGTTGTCCTCCTCCGCTCATGCCCTTGTAAATGCACATGAACACAGACATACGCATCACATGTCTGCATGCACACACACAACTTTATGTTTAAAATTAACCTTTTAACCATATTCTCTATTTTAACCATATTCTAACCATAAAATTCTCTATTTTAACCATAGACTTTAACTTGTAAACCACTGCAATATTAAAATAGGATTAAAACACAGAAAGCAAATACTAGCCAAAGGATGTCATATAAAAGAGCCGTGACCATTCAGTTACATAGGAAATAATATGATAATCAAAATAAGATAACATCTTATCTCTGGCCCTAATGGTATTTCGTGTATTTAAATCTCTCCAGTGTAGGTAGTTTGACAATTATTCAAAATATATGAACTAATGACTCCATCCTAGTATACTTAAAGTGAGAGATAAAAGCAAATGTTGGTGATTCAAAAACCAAACCCTGAATACAGTTGGCTTTGCCTACCTCTAGATATGTAAAATGTATAGGTAGGTATGGGTATGTTTATTGTTCAAGTTCAGAAAAGTTACTTTCCAGTTATTCTTTAAGAAGATATTGAACAATCATAATTATTCTGTTAAAATATTTTACTCTCAAAATAACAAGATGGATGTTTCTACTAGATCCTTCTATTAACCTTTACTTAACCTCGGCTACTTATGCAGCAATAAATTATTGTAAGTAATAATACTGAAACTAAGCTGTCTTCCAGAGAATGTTTTAAAAATTGTATTTTAGCTTCAGGATATTTATTTATATCTGTGACTCCTCAAAACTTTAAAAAAATGTGCATGCTAAAAACAATTCATCATATTAGTAATGAGCTAAAAAGTCTTGTTCATCTCAACAGATGCAAAAGAATAAATTAAACCAAATGTATCATACATAGGGCAAGGAAGTACACATGTGTAAGTTCAGCAATCAGAAGGCTATGGCAAAAGGACCGGAGACCAAGGACAGCCTGGGCTACACAAAGACACCCTGTCCCCTAAAAGATACAACAGTGAGAAGATCTTACATGCTTCTGATAAAAATGACAACAAACTAGATAGTTATTACAAATAGTTCTATAATATGATAAAGAATATCAAAAAGAAAAGAGCCAGGAGCAATGAATGGTGGGTGCCTATGATCCTAATTCCCACGAAGCTCAGGCAGGGTTATCATAAGCTTAAGGTCAGCGTGGGCTACACAGCAAATACCAAGCAAATCAGAGCTATACAACTGTATTCTGTTTTCAAAAAGAGGAAAGGGGAAAGAAAGAGCATACTCGATATAAAAACATGCATACTACAATTATTATAAATTAAACAAAGTTCCTGAACTCATTATATCTCTCAATCTTTCTTTTCAAGAGTTAATCAATGCAATATGGTAAGGCAGATATGAAGGAAAGATGCTTTGAAAATACAGAGTACCCAAAATTCTCATTTGGAAATGGCATTATTGGGATGACTAGGGAAACTTAAGAAAAGAAACTAAAGACTAATGAAGCTAAGAAAAGGTAAAGATACCTCAAAATGGCATCTCATCTGGAGAAAGCAACATATAAGTGTTCAAAGACACCAGGTCAAAACGGAGTAAGGCACACACAATGTCTCCATTCACACTCCCTAAGAATCACAGATTTGAGGGTAGAGTGGAGCAATGATAGTCTGCTCTACAGGATCAGCCAAAAGGAAAGTGAGTGTCCATTGCAAATCATCTCTAAAACAAAACGGGACATTAGGAGTGTAAAGATAAAGATGCTGAGTAACATGAGTAACAGTAGTGTCTTCCATCAAGGCTAAAGGGAGATCAGGTGCAGGCAATCCACAAGGGCCAAAGAAGACCTCATGTTTACTGGGATAGGGACTGGCACACGAGATCTCTTATTCCCCACACAGCCCTGACTACAGAACACAGCAGTGAGCTGGCTGGACCATGGATCTGACTTGGTAAACTGCTTCTTATACTCTCAGAACCACCAACTAAACAGGAAAGAACATCAGAAGGGGCAAGAAAGATGGCTCAGTGGGTAAATGTCTGTTGCACAAACCTGAAAACTTGGGTTCAGTCCCTGGAACCCAAGGCAGAAGGAGAGCACTGGCTGAAAGTTGCCCTCGGTGTGTCCACTATGGCATGTGCATGAGTGTGCACACACACGAGCACACGCACCATAATGGGTTTAGCACTATGGCATGTGCATGAGTGTGCACACACACCATAATGGGTTTAGCTTTTAAAGATCACAAGAGTTGACTCTGGCTGTCAAATCAGGGACAATTCTAAAATCTCCACTTATGAAGAAACATTCTTAATCTAAGGCTTAAAATGAGACTAATCATTTTACATCTCAAATGTATGTGATTTTTCTATAATACAAGCATACATTCATACATACATACATACATAAACATAAAATACTCAGAATATCTTTAAACATTGGTAATTCCTTTCTCTAACTGAAAATCTCCGAAATAAAATCTAAATATCTAAAAATGGCCTACTCTGTGAAACTGAAATTGAATCCCCTATGTCAGTAATAGATAATTACCAAAAATCTATCCACATGATCTCTCAGTAAACAATGCACAGCTCTTGCTTGTTTCTTTCACAATGCATTCCCTTAACAACATGGTAGACTAATTATGCAGCTGGTTATTTGCAAGGACAAAGAAAATGAAGAAAAAAGGAAAACAATCAGGTCCTTCAAAAAAAATTAAAAATAACAGAGTTCAGAAAAAAGTTATTCCTAAGGATTGGTAAAAGGAAGGAAGGAAAGCAAAGCAAATGTGCGAATCGCAGGAAGTTTAATTTCTTATATTCCAAAGCACGCAGTCTCTTCTCTAGGGAAATGAATAAAGATGTCCAAAATACCAATAAAAAAAGATAACGTTTGGCTCTGAAAAATAGTATTTTCCTATCTATTATTATATATTACATGGCTTCATTTCATTCAAAGCTGATTTTGTAGTAATTTCAAATATACATCCATCACTGTGTTTCAGTGACATTTCAAGGAAATTATTGAATGAAATGTAAACTCAGTTAAGTCTATAATAAATTTACAGTGGAAATGTCAGATTATGGGTAATTTGGGATATATTTCTTATAGACTTGAAATGAGGTTCTTTTTTGGCGTCCAACATGTTCTTTCTATTTTTACTTTCTTAATTAAACAATCAGATCTGCTGTTCCTGAGGTCAAAGGCCAACACTCAGGAGTTGGAGAAGGAAAAGGGACCCCATTTATAGGTACCCATTGTGTCATATTGTGACTCACAATTGATGAGGACAAACAAAAATAAACATGTACATTTTGATAGATTCTACTGATAAAATGATGAAAATCACTATATGTTAGATGCTGATTCTGTTATTATTTTTGACAAATATTGAGCAGAAAAATTAAAGACTTTATCAAGGCAGAGGGATATAAATGAGGACATACCTACCCCCTGAAAAATGAATGGGAATAAAGCTTTTCTTGTAATACACATTTTAAAACTTCTCTTTGCTAACAATACAATCCGTTTGCTCATATGGTAAACAAATGGAGGGTTTATTATGAGCCAGCCACTTTAGAACTCTGGGAATACAGCAGTGAATTTATTTATCTGACACCTATAATCACGGATTTACTGTTAAGCTAGGCTACACTGCTTTGCTTCAATTCTCCCAGTAAAATACATTGTCCATTTCCCTGTCAGTGAGTCGAGAGAGGAAAACACAGAGAGGCATCTCAGTGTTCGTGTTTAAACAAGATGTCTTGCCCTCTAGGTAAGGACTGGTATCTCAGGATTCTCCTCTCTGACCCAATACACTAGTTACACAATTCAAACAGCAAAGATAACATGAATTTAAACTGTAGCAAATTGTAAATTATGACTGATACGGTATTGGCTATTAAATGTGTTTGAGAAGAGTGCCGATACTGTTTCCTGGAAACCTTAAGGAACAAAAGAAGAAAATGACAGGCTTTCCAATGCTTCCCTTTAAATGTCTAAAATAATAATACATGAAAAAATGTAATCAACATTTCATCCTTTACATACAAAGCCTGTTTTAGTATTGCTTCATTATTTTTAGCTTACTTTTTCAAGGGTTTCAAACATGAGCACTGAATTTCTATTTATATTATTTCCACCCTCTCCACTGCACTCCCCCTGGGCCCACTTCTCAAGTTCATGAGCACTTCTTTAACTATTATCATCACATACGTGTGTAGATACCAGTCTTGTAGAAAAAAACTTCACTATAAACTGAGAGAGATTTCAATATATTCATTATCACTTAAGTCAAAAATCAAAACTCATTTTTAAAGAGAGTTTTAAAATGTTAAATCCATTTATTAAAGGATAGTAATCATATGTATAGTAACTTGTAAAACTTACTTGATAAAATGGCCAATAACTATATTTTTAAAAGATTTAAAATGTATTTAAATTTGGGGTGTGTGTGTGTATGTGTGTGTGTGTATGTGTGTGTGTGTGTGTGTGTATGTGTGTGTATGTGTGTGTATATGTGTGTGTATATGTGTGTGTATGTGTGTGTGTATGCACATACATGTGCTGGCACCATGCCACATGCATGCAGGCAGAACTGGAGTTAAAACCAGTTGTCCCCATGTGACATGGAACCAAATATGGGTCTTCTGGGAGGGCAAGAAGCAGAGTTAACCATCGTATTACCTCTCTATCCCCAAAAGACATGTTTTAAAAGGTTGTTTGTTAAGATTCTAGGCTTGGCAGGATGGATGGGTTATAAGATACCTGTCCCTTTGAGCTCCCCACAAGCTGAAGACAGAAGACTCATATTCAACAATGACAAGACAATCTGAGCAGGACTTGGGGTCTGCGTTAGTCAGTTTCAGCATGAGAACTAGAGGTCACTGAGGACAGGCATGAGAGGCCAGGAGGCTGTCATGTCGTGGACATCACTGATGGGTGAGGACGAGGACAGGAGTGAAACAACAGAGATTTGTGTTAGGGTGAGGACGGGAGGGACTGGGGTTCTGAGGATTGCCTTAGGCAAAGATTTGTTTGGGGGGACAGATTGTGAGATGTTGACCAAAGTTTATGGTAGATAAAAGAAGCATGAATAGGATCATTATTGAAGACCACAGTGACATATAAGAACCGAGTTAGATCTGGATAGATAAGAGGGCTAGGGAAGGACATTTAACAGACTGATTAAGGTGATATGATTCGTCTCAAGACACCTGTTTGGCAGTATGTCTATCCTAGTCTGTTAGGTGTTCTTGGCTGCTACAAATGTGGTGGTTTGGTTAAGAATGGTCCTCTAGGCTCATATATTTGAATGGTTTCAAATTGGTGGAATTGTTTGGGAAGGATCAGGAGGTGTGACCTTGTTGGCGGAGGTGTGTCACTGGGGGTAGATTTTGATGTTTCAAAGGCCCATATCATTCACAGTTAGCTCTTTCTCTGTGGCTCTAACTTGTGGATCACATATAATCTCTCAGCTACTGCTCCAGGGCCAGGCCTGCCTGTCTGCTCCCATGTCTGCTGCCATGACAGTATTGGATTCACCCTCTGAAGCTGTAACCAAGCCCCCCATTATACATTTCTTCTATAAGTTGCCTTGGTCATGGTTGACTCTTCACAGCAACAGAAAAGTAACTAAGACAAGAGGTGAATGTGAGAACCACCGGCCAATAATCCAACCAAAGTCCAGAAAGCTTTCAGTGGTGGAGCAAGAAAGGGTTGAGAAAGCAAATCACCCCCATGGACAGAGCCAATAGACGTGAAGGGGCATGAGACTCGGCAGAAAAAGCAGAGAGAAGGAGAGACACACAGTGCAAATGGTGCTTTCAAATTAGGGGCAGGCAAGTTCAGCAGACAGCCATCTATAGGAGAAAATAGCAATGCCCTTGTGACTGCAGGGAGCCTGGGAGACCTTGAACCTTCTGGAAGAAACTCAGTGTCGAACACTAGCCACCCACCCTCAAGCACGATCCTCAGCTAACTTTTACTCCCTCTAATCCCAGAGCATCCAAACTGCTTCTTTCTGAATCTATCCTGCAAAATTCGATGGTAGCACCTTCCAAATACTTTTAAGGAAAATGAATCCAAACCTGAGATGCAACTGTGATTGCAAATGATGCCTTCTTGGGACATGAAGGCAAGTTGGTAGTGTGACCCATGAACCTTGGGTTTGAACTGGGCACGATATCCCAGTGAGGTTCCTACATGAATGCCAAAATATTAGAATCAGTAGGAAAAGGGTATTTCAAGGCAGCCTGTGTTTTGCGGAGTTGGTTGTGTATGAGAGATTCAAAACGTTCATGCAAGTCAGTCTCACTCTCCATGGTGAAGTATCAGATTCAACCCCTACTCCAGTCTGTCTGCTGAATGTTGCTTTTACCCCCTCCAAACTAATTACATTAGAGAAACCCAGACTACAATATTCTGCAGAGCACACTTTTCTCACTGTCCTTGTCAATGAACTTCAAATTGTCTTGTGATTTGGGACTTCCTCTTCTACAGTGTCTATCCATTTTGAAATAATTTAAAGTCCCAGCTGAGATAAAAAGCATACAGAAGAGCAAAGCTCAGGCGGCTACTCTTAAAACAAAGCTCACAACAGTCTGACTGGCACCATGATAATCTATCAAAAATTTCTCAAAAGTGTTCTCAAGACATCCTGGCAAAAGAACTTCATAATATTTACCGAGTACCTACTGCGTACTAGATAATATGCAATAAAAATAGGATTAAGCCTCTGACCTTGGAGGGTTGTTTTCCAAGAGGGCTCAATCAAGTCCTCGAAGCCTTCCAAGTCCCAGCGTTAGGAGAGGCTGGGTAATGAGTAAGCCTCAAGGTGCCCCCCACTATTAGAGCTCCCCTCAAGGTCTTGCCTGTCCCCAGATCAAGTACCACATGTCCAAACTTCATCACAGTCTCAGGGTTAATTCCTAACTTGTACCCACAACATATAGTACTCCTGGGGTTTTTTTTTCCCAACCAAATGCTAAACTGCCCACAAAAGTCCTGAGAGACAGCTTAGTGGGTAAGAGTGCTTGTTGAGGAGTATTCAACCTGAGTTTGAATCCTAGCACCTATGTGGGAGGGAAAGCGGAACAGGACTAGGAACGTGCTCGAGGAATAGAAACAGGAGGATCCGGGTTGGGGAGGCTTGATAGCTACCAGCCCCTAACTCCCATTTACTGAGAGGAATAAGGCAGAGGTTAATATAACCAGACACCAGATTCCTCCTTTGTTCTCCCGGGTACATGCATACCCCCAACACACACATGAGCATGCACCTACATTCCCCTGCCACACACACACACAATTGCTGCAGCTACATTCAACCCGTAAGTAAGTCCTCCCCTGTCAACTACCACCCCCTACTTAGACTTCTCTTGTTCTTTTCAGTTTGCAATGGAAGTTTTCTGGACCTGGGTCTCTTCAAAAACAGGCAATTCAGGGAGGCAGGTGTGAAATGGTAAGACACGGTGCTCTTTGTAGCTTACAGACTGAATTGCTAGCGAAACGTTTGCTATAGTAATACTGTTAACCCTGGTTTAACACCTGTTAACGTGGGTGTGTGTGATATCCTGAAAGGAACATCATCTGTTCTGATGAGCTTATGCCTATATCCAGACTGGCCAGCTTTGGAAATGGGGGGCAGGGGTTGTTGCTAATCAGATGACCACAGAGTTAGAATTCTACTCCAACTTTCAGAGAAGAAAGAGATACCAAAAATTAACTTGATCACTAATGTTTGGGGATTTAATTAGTCTAGATACAGCAGCATTAAAAAATTACCTGAAAGGACTAGGTTTGCAGAGGCTCCAGGATGCTGCACCCGTGAAGGTGACTAGCGATAAAATATTCTGCACTGAGTTGTGTGTGAGAATGGGGGAAAGTTCTTTGTTTACTTCCTATCATATACACACCCTTAGCATCGTTAGATAACCTCTATTTCTAAGATAATGTCTTTTGGTCTCAGGAACCAGAACCTGTAAGAAATGACCAAACAGGTTCCCAAACACTGTACAGAAATATTGACCAGAATCCTGAGCCAATACTAATCTGGAAGGAAAGAAGGGAGCCCCAGTATCAGCCATCACGAAGCACTCAGGATATCTAGAGCACATTGGTCCTTTGCCGTACAGGACCTTTTTCAAGTAACTTTACAAGCAGCAGAGTAAACACTGATATCTTCATTTGCAGATTAAAAACCCATTGCTTAGCAGGCTTCAATAATTTTCCAGGGGTCACTAGAACATCTAAGTGTCATGATTCAATTATTTCCCAGTAAATTCCGAAGTTAATGCTTTCAACATTTCTATGACCTTGAATTTAATAAAGGAGTATTTTAAGAAGTCTTGGTTTCTAGGGTTGTTCATGGGGCCCATCCCTGAGACAATGAGCAGAACAGCATCCCCAGCCCACAGAATGTGTGTTTGTGCCTATGGTCACACACCCATTGCACTCAGCTGCAACCATAGGATGTTTCCTTCTAATCATCCCATCACAGTTCCATCAACTTCCCAGAAAAGCATTCGATATGACAAGCAATCTGGGAGCCATGTTTCTGGCTGGTGAACTGGAGCTATATATGAATGATCGGCTTCATAGAGCAGCCACAATTTAGCAGATCCAATTTTCTCTGGAGTCTCATGATATACTGGTATAATTAAATGTTGCTATCAATCACCATACACAGCTTGCTTGTACTGCCCAGCCCTCAAGACAATGATGTCTTTCAGATATACACATTCTTTTGGAGAATAGCTATTTTGCCATTTGTTTGTTTGTTTGTTTGTTTGTTTGTTTTTCAAGACAGGGTTTCTTTGTGTAGCTCTGGATGTCTGGGAAGTTGCTCTGTATACTAGGCTGGCGGCAAACTCAGAGATTCTCCTACCTCTGCCTCCCAAGTGCTGAGATTAAAGGCATGCACCACCACTACCCGGAAGTAGAACAAATATAATTTTTAATCAATAAAGAACCTATATTAAGACTAAGTTAATAAGATGTAGGAAAGAACACCCTGCACCTAGCAGAGGACAGGAAGAGACAAATGAATAGTGAACAGTATTCCCATTTCCATGTTACAAAACACACCATGAGATACTTTATTTCAATTTTATGATTCCCAAATTATAGCTCAGTGAAGCCAAGCAACCTGCCCAAGTCCATTAAGCAATTAACACACAGTGTTCTTAGTCACTTCACAATATTAAGTACTTTGGAGATCATGACGTGGATTATAAAGAAAACCATGCTTTAAGTAGGTAAATTATAGCTCTACTATTATCATCCCATCATGGGCTCAAAAGAGATGCATTTTCTTCAAGGTACCCATAAGTGCACAGCCTTCTCTGCTTAACCACCATTCCTGGTCAAGAATATTTTCTTTCTTCTCTACCCACCTCATTAGCCTATTTGTTGATTAATAGGGTTTTGGCCCCTAATTTTACAGTTCTTTATAAATCTGGCATATTAACCCCATGAATGAAGTGCAGCTGGCACTGTGGGTTGTCTGCTCTGCTGCTGGTCTCTTTTGTTATGGAAAAAGTTTTAAATTTCAAGTGGTTCCCTTGGTTGATTCTCAGGGATATTGTTGAACCGCTGAACCACTACTGTCTGCTCACCATGTCTTTAACTCAACCTAGATCTTAAAGTGTATGACCCATGTTTTATTGTTAAGTCTTGAGTAATAGCAAGGCATTCCCTAGCACCTCAAGAGAGAACAGAGAGCAAGTCAGTGAAAAGCAGCAACCAAAGGTTCAGAGGTCTAAAGGGTCCTCCTGTCTTCTGCAACTGCCAGGAATTCAATCTGGTTGCAGCATGAGATATATTGACAATGTAACAGTGATATCGGATAAAGGTCAGATTCTAGCATCAGCCAGGAATTTTTTTCTTGTTCCAAGGGTCATGAATGTGCACCAATGCCTCCAGGGAGATAGTCAGGTCCTCCTTACATACTAGACAGAAAACCCCCAGAAATCATATTACAAAGCTGGCTGAGTCCAAAGTTCTGCAAAGGAAGTGGAAAGATCTCAAGATTTAAATTGAGACAATGACATTGGGAATTTAAAGAAAAAAAAAAGTCAGAAATTAAAGACAAAAGCAACCAAAATAGTCACATGGATTTAGAGGTTGGAATTAAATTTTATTCTTGTAAAAATCAGTGGAGTGCTTAGGGCACACCCTTGCATCAGGAAGATCACACAAAAAAAAGCAAACTTACCTAAAGAGAAATGATAGACTGCCCCCTATTTTTCCTCTTTCTGACGGCTTCTATATGAGACATGTAACCATGGGCAGGACCTTAAATCTTCTCAATGGTCATCTGGGTGGAAAGACTAGATAATACAGAGCAGAGCTTTCTTTGAAGATGGTAAGGGGTGGATGGATGTGAAGAAAGTAGTACAGCTCACTACACTAGGTCAAGAAGACACTCAGAGTTTTCCCACTTCTGGCCAAACTCTAAAATATTTAGGCATTCTGGGTAAACCAGATAGTCAGAGGCCTACTTTGTGGGTCTCCTGGGTACTACGTTGGCAGTTCCCAAAGAAGTCTTAAGGCAAGAAAAATAGTTAATTGAAATATGATCCTTTTTCCTGATAGCTTGAACCAGGCAACCACATAATCCTGGAATGTATGTACCTGTAAATAGCAATTCTGGTAGATGAAGGCAAACACAAGATGTCTCAAATTTAGGTTATTGCTAGACAAAAAAAAAAAAAAAAAAAAAAAAAAAAACCTCTAATGAAAGAATTTAATATTATGCTATCAATACCCCCCCGTCTCAGGAATAAATGATGATATGGGACGGCTTACCTTCAGGGCTGTGGGGGGAAATCGATGATCTTTTTACAATTTGAGCTCTGATATTTGCAAAGTGCTTTGGGTTCAGAGCAGGGGAAGGTACAAAAGGAGTCCACAAACAGATACATAAATCAATCAGAGAGGAAAAAGGAAAGCGGGGGGGGGGACTGCACACAGAAGACAAACAAATCACTCTGAAGCAGAATTTTATTAAACTGTACTTAGCTCTGATCCTCACACGGCAACAAACAATAAGAGTTCCCACAGAAGAGCCCTGGCTCGGAAGAGTGCTCTGCTAACTTTCCTCACGAGGCATTGCTGACCTCTAAGGGCTCCCAGGCTCCTCCTGCCAGACTCCTTTCAGCTTCCCAGGGCATGTCTGCCAACTGCCTTTGAGAGAGGCAATGGTGATCAATCAATTCTCTACCCAATAATGCTCTGGCTTCTTGTGCTTTTAATATCAAAAGGCTTCCTCCAAAAAAAATCTGGTAATCAAGTTCCCCGGATCACACAGAGGCTGAGCTTTTTGATCAAGGGTTCATAGTTAATGCCGTGAGCTTTACAAGAGGATATACCCTGTTGAATCAGCACACGCTGCCAGTCTTGTTTTCTCTAGAAGATTCTGAATGCTCACAGTACCTTTAATTAAACTGATGAAACTCATCCTGATCATTATATTGCCATTGTGTGTATTTCCAGGGATGAAATAAAGCCTATATAGCACAGAGAATTTGGAACAGCCAGTCAACATCAGCACACGAAAGCTTTAACAAACAGGCCCATAAGAGTCACTTTTCTTACTGCCATGACAAAACGTCTGACTGGAAGAGACTGAAGGGCAGACAGCTTATTTAGGCTCACGATTTGGTGGCACAGTCCAACAGGGAGGAGAGACGGTAACCACAGAAATAGGAGGTAGCAGGACACACTGTGTCCACAGTTGAGAAACAGAAAGAGATAAATGTTAGTTTTGCCTTACGTCCCCTTTTCTTCTGTCTGAAACTTTAGCGATAGTGCTGCCCACATTCTGGGTAGACCCTTCCCTCCTCGCTTAAATGTTTCTGGAAAAATACTCAAAGACATAGCCAGGGTGTGGTTCTAAAGTGAGTCTAAGTTTAGTCAAGCTTACAATGATGATTTACTGTTACAGAGTAACTATCCTGTATGTCCACGAACACATACATGTTTAAATACCCTCTGTCACACAGTGAATAGGATCCATCCAATGTATTTCCAAAGACCATCAGAAAACCAGATCAAGAGAAGCACATTGTTAATTCTAGGTAGAAACTGAAACTAACATATTTAATTATAGTATTATTCTTTTTTTAAATTTATTTATTTATTAAAGATTTCCGTCTCTTCCCCGCCACCGCCTCCCATTTCCCTCCCCCTCCCCCAATCAAGTCCCCCTCCCTCCTCAGCCCGAAGAGCACTTAGGGTTCCCTGACCTGTGGGAAGTCCAAGAAACCCCCAGAAAGGAGACAGAGACAGAGACCCACATTGGAGCACCGGACATAATTCTCAAGGTCCAAATCAGGAGCAGAAGGAGAGAGAGCACGAGCAAGGAACTAAGGACCGCAAGGGGTGAACCCACATACTATACTATTATTCTTATGTCCCGATTAACTTCTATACTCCCTCCACTTTCTCTTGCCACAAGGGAAAAAGATAGGACAGAGATAGGTCAGTCACAAAAAATATTCAGCATTCTTTAAAAGATGCAAGAGTGAAATTTCAGGCCCAAGTCCTGTGGTCACGTCTGTCTTTAACTTTTTCTTTCTCCTTGTCCAGTACTCTTTGAACTTCAATATTTCAAAGTCTCTTTTCTATCCAGTTCCCTATTCTGTTTTTAGGCTAATGAATATGAGCTCCACATTTAAATCCTGGAGTTTTCCGTCCTCATTACTATTCATCTCTAACATCATCCTCAGCTGCCTTACCTTTCCTCAAAATTATTAAGAACATTACTTATGCATAAATTAATCATTAGGCATTTAACCTCCAAACACCTTTATGAAATGGGGTTTATTGGAAATTTGAGATAACTGTGAATCCTCACTTTCCAAATGAATTTAAAAACCAAACTGCAAACAGTCTACTAATAAACATTTAAAATTAATATTTGATAATTTCCCCAACCAGTCATATTTTCAGACTGTCAAGCTGTCAGACCTGTTCACACTGGCCAGCTGGCCATACTTTAAATTAAACATAAGCCCATGGGATTTAGCCTTTGTGGGTTTTGCACATCTAGACTCATGTCAATATCAGGAGTCAATACAAACCTAATACTAAAACACTCCATCTCTTAGGGTGAAATTTTATAAGACCAAGGATTCTCTCAAAACATCAATACACTTTCAGAGTTGGTTTTAAACCCCCAAACAAACTCAGTTGGAGGGGAGTTTCATTATAATTGAATACGGAATTGAAACTTGGACTGTACAATGCATTAGGCAATTAAGCACACAAGCAATTTAATTAAAGTTTTAATTCACCTCGGATTCCATTGTAGTCCGCAATTAGAATGTTTCATGTTACAGCCAAGTATTCTAGGGTCAGAAATGTCATGCTGAACGTTGGTCTGCACTGTCTACAGCAAGCATATGTTGATGTCAGATAGATGGTGGGTGGTAACAGGGCTGTTACTGATCTCTGAGGCTGACTCTTAGCCCTCTGCACTCATCCATCCGTTTCTGGGCAGGGCCTGGCAAATTTTCTGGACAGGGAGATAGAGGAAAAGGAAGCGCATGCTCTAAAGAAACAGTGCTTTCTAGCATAAGCTCGCCTCGAGGGGAGAAGGGAAACTATGGACTGAAGGGCTGCTGTCTAGCATTTGATACCGTGTGGCTCTACGGAAGCTATTCTACAGGTGAATCTGCCCTAAGTGTGAATGAGAACTAAGTGTGAGATCATTGAAGAGGTAGACTATTCTGGAGGGGTGGAGAGCTGTCAACTGAACAAGCCACAAACTACCTGGGGGAAGAGGAAGTTAGAAGCCCTGAGGACCTTTGTGCTCCAAACCTGGAACTTGCATTACATTTCCCTAGAGAAATTTCTTCAAAAATCTCCTGTACGTGTGTGAAAATATGTACTATGTCCTCTCTGGTACCCTGCAAAAATATTTAAGAAGAGTATGTGCCAACTTGCACTAATTGAGCACTGAGAAGGAATTCCTTCCTGAAAAGGAGTGCTCGGCTAATATAACCAAACGCAAGAGTATCTTCAAGATAAGAAGTGATGCAACTCGGGACCCAATTAGGTGGCCATTATTTTCTGAAGTATTCCTTTAATCTTGATGCCCTCCAAACTTGAGAAACTCAGACGAATGCATAATTCTTTATTACTAACCCTCATGGTATGAAAAGAATCCATTAGGTTCTCTCTCTCTCTCTCTCTCTCTCTCTCTCTCTCTCTCTCTCTCTCTCTCTCTCTTCCCTACCAAATCAAAGCTCTGGAGGTGGGGATAAACAGTTTGATTTTTTTCTGGCATTAAAGACGTTGAGGTTGTGATAATTAAAAAATTCAATCCAAGCCCCTACCACAATTAAACAGACTGCGCATATTTTGTCTTAGTAAACTACATATGACCTCAGGTTGGCTTTGTAACATATAAATCACTATCTCTAAGCTACCCAGTTGTGTTTTTTTTTAACGCACTGACGGCAGCAGATTTAATTTAAAGTGCTACTGTTCAATATGTCAGAGCTCAAATATTCTCTGAGAAGAAGCTTTAGTGCGTATATATTATTAATGTACTATCCGAGATCAGACCCCTGAGTTGACTCTAATCAATGGCTCATCAGTCAAAGGCCACAGAAAGGAAGTTTGGTAGATACAAGCAAATCAGAGAACTCTCTTAGAGATGTTCTTGTTCGGCAATGAAAAGAAGCAAAATATAAAACCTCCAAAGTTTGATGTTTGAAGGAAGAACTTAGGTTTCTTGTGGGTATGTGCTGTATGGATATGTTCAGATGGATGTGCACACAAGTGTGGAAACCCAAGACTGGCTTCAGGGTCTACCTTGATCACTCTTTATAGTATTGCTTTTACTTAATTTTATCTGTCATTATTGTGTGTGTATTTGAATAGTCTAACGCACAGGTTTGGAGGTGAGAATTCAACTTCTGGGTATCAGTTTCCTCTTTCCACGTTGGGTCCTGGGGCTCCAACTCAGGTTATCAAGCTATTTGTAGGCTGTTTGTGACTTCGTTTATTTAAAGAACTGGCCTTGTGTGGACAGAGATGGTGTAACTATAAAGATATATAAAATACAAGGACTAAGGAATGATAGAGCAATGATATCTGGAATATTCTAGCCACTTCTGAAGCAAATCATGTAAGTTCCTAAGCTCCAGTATTTTGCCAGAGGATAAAGGTTGAAACAGATGCTACAGTGTGAACAAGTGACGAAGCAGGTCAGACTGATATCTGGGGTAGTCATGTCCAATCAAGCTCTCCCCACAGAGGAGAATCCTCCCAACTCTTAGTCCCAGATTTATCCTTAGGGTGAATGAGGGTGCCTCATGCTGTTCCTCCCTTCATCAACACGTGTGGTAAGCACCCAGTGTCATCTGTGTACTAAATAAAGACGTATTTATTTCAGACTCATCTTCATCCACCCTGACATCTGCCCAGGCATTACTCTCAGACCACGGAGCTTTTCCTTCCTGATTCCTTTACTCCATGACTAAAATTCCATTACTGAAACAAGTGGAAGATTAAAAACACTATCAAAACAAAGAAAATAAAAATGGATTTGCAATTCTTATTAGGCTCAACACTGTGGTTAAGATACAGCAACTCCAAATCGTGATCTGAATTAACTTACAAGTTAGTATTTCATTTCATTTGCTCTAAGAAAATTGGTGGAAGCCAAAATCAACTCTAAAAACTGTTGTTCATATGCACAATGTTACCTATTATTTGGTTTTATGAAAACACCAAATATGTTTTTATAAAAACACTAAAAAGTCGACACATTTAAATTCTAAACCGTATTGCTGATTTGGCGTACAAATGCATTACTCAACAGCGCCTTGCACTTATGAAACAAATTCAGGGCAACTTTCTTCCCAGGAGAACAGTGGTGGGCACTTTTGCTGTAAACGAGGCAGCCTGGAGAGCAGAAAATGCCCAGACTGGGGTTAAGTTCAGCCTCTGCCATTTGTTAGCTGGAGGGAAATAAAAATAAAAACCACAAGAAAAATACTTAATCTTTCCTCAATTTTCTGATTTTTTTAATGGCTAATACTTTCTCTGCTAGCTCGCAGGATTCTTTAAGTATCAAATGAGGTATTATCCCAAAACACTTTAGAAACTTAAGGCACTGTATAATATTAAGGAATTATCACTATAGGATCCTCGAGTCTAAAAACTCCACCATGAAGATTTAAAATCAGAATCCTTCCTAATACACTAAGAATCAAGATAATACAGTGCTGTGCAAAGTTCAATCAAGAATCCTAAAATTTGTTTATAAACATCTCGTCTATATCGAGTCAACAATTTTCTGCAATAACAGCATCTAGCATCCCTTGGAGCCTGCCCATAATGATGGAGAGAAATGTTGTTCTTCTATCTCTCTTAGCATTTAATTACAGTAGTTAAGGAACACTTCAAATTAAGTTTTACTTTCCTTTCAAAAGAAAATATGTATTAAGTACAGACTTGGAAAAATGTCTAACCTCAATTATCCTAAAAGTGATCATCTAAGGGAGGGTTAGAAGTGTTCTGTGTGGATTCAGGAAGTGACACTAACCAGGTGTGGAGGTAAAAACGGAACCACAGCACTTTGGAGGTAGAGACAGGAGGGTCAGGAGTCCAAGTCAGCCTTTTGTAATACCCCCAGTGGGCTGAGAACTGAATGTGTGCCATCACATACGTGGGTCCTTTTCTATACTGAAACTTGCAGCACCATCCTCCCTAAATTGAAATGGCAGGGGGAATAAGCCATCCCATGTATGGGACCTGGCGATTCATCACCAATTTGTAGCCATATGGCAACACTGATATGAAAATAGGAACGGTGAATGTGAAGTATATAACACATGGCTACCACATGAATTTCACTTGTAGAATTTACCACAAATATTCCCAGTGCCTAGAATGTCTGTTGAGGATGCAAAATACATGGCAAACTAATGCTGAGAGATGTACAGGATGTACTGATCTTTAAAAGTTGTTTCAATTTTGACCTTCCAATCTCTTTACCCAACCTGAGCTTACCTATTACATCATGAACAGAAGAGACAAAGTCCTTCTTGCTTCCAAAGCCAAGATCGACAATTCCCAAATGCATCTTTATTTGTGTTGTATAGATCAAGATCTTCTCACTTCTTATGAATAAATAAACTTTTGGTTGAGACTTTACTAGATAAATCTTATTTAATACTGGAAAATTCACTAAGTGACAATTATGTCATCTTCCTCTCGGAAACCATATGCCAAGTTGACTCAGTACAACAACAAATTCTAAAAATACACTTATTCTTTGTGTTAGTCTCCAGACAAGCTGGAGACAGCACAGTCACCACAGTGGACAGGAACCTCCCCTGGTTGTGCTGTGATTGTCCACCATTGAAAGAAAATCGGCACATCAAAGGCTCTGTTACAAAGGCTCAGGAAACCAACACTAATTCTGCTTAATAACAGTATTTGCACTTCATCATAGCCAGAGTAATGCATATTTGCTGGTGGAATTTTTGATAGAAATCCTTCACTTTTCTCCCTGCCTGTGACTTTTCCTTCCTCATAAGCATGTTCAGTCAGTGCCAGAAAAATGCAACCAGAGATAGAGAAGTTGATCCCCACCAAACAGCAACAGAAGCAGAGTACCACTTAATATCTCCTAATAGTTTCTCATGCATGGACTACTTTCCCATGTTTCCAGACAAAGGAGGATACGAAAAGGCTCCACTTTATGACACCTGAGATTGTTCTGAGCTTTGCCCTGTCTTGCTTCTTTTTATGACTGTCAGTATAATTCCCTACACTAACTTAGCTGCCAAGTTTGAAAGGATATAGACAATACATGAGATGCAGGGAGGCTGAACTGGCTTCAACATGAGAGATGGATGTGAATATGTTATCTCTGTGAGACTCAGCACCACCCAGAGGCAGTAAAGCAACAAACTCTTCATACTAAAACTGGTCATGAAAGCCTTCTAAGTTTTTATAATTACATTTATTCATCCATTGCATGTATCTGTGTGCAAGCATGTGCATGTGCGTATAGCTATCAGGGAAGAACTTGCTGGGACTGGTTCTCTTCTTTCACCATCTAGGTTCGGGGGATTAGTTCTCAAGTTGTCAGGCTTGGTACTAAGCACCTTTACCAGCCGAACAATCTCACTGGCCCATAAAAGCCTTTTCAGGTCATAGAATAAAGGTATGAGGAACTAGAAGAAATTTGTTTTTTTTTAAGTGTATATGTGTGTATGTGTGCATATATACATGCTGCTTAAGTTTTATTTGTGTTGCTATGACAAAATATCCTGATGAAAAGCAACTTAGGGAAGGAAGTGTTTATTAGACTTACAATTCTAGGTTACAGCCCATAAAATCTGAAAGTAAAGTCAGTAACTCAAGAAGCTAATCACCAATATCCACGATGCAATCAAGAGTAGACAGCAACAAATACATTGACCTTGACTCATCATTTAGGGTTCAGCCTATTGAATAGTGCTACCCACAGTGGGTTGGATCGTCCTATATGAATAACTGACAATATTCACGTACATGCTTAACTGCTCTAGATAATTCCTCATTGAGATTCTTCACTGTAGGTGCTAGGTTGTACAAGCTGACAGTTCAAACTAAACAATGTATAAATATAGACAGACAAACACTGAGAAAGTCTGTAAGTAGGTGTTTAGGGCACTGTGCTAGTAAGCATGACAGTTTGCATGAAGACACTGACAGGCTTTGGCTAACTGGAAGAGACCAAATCTGGTACCATCACAGTTGAATCATCACCTCTTCCACAACCCCCACACAGATTACCCAAGGAGACTCGCTCTTTAGCCAATGCTATTGTATCAGCGTTCTCTGCACTTTCCAATTTTCCTCAGTGAATTCCAGAGAACAACAGACCCACATGCATTCAAGCTGAGAAGACCATGCTTCGAGAGTATGAAGATAATCACCAGTTAAAGTCTTCTCTTGTTGGCCTTCTCTGACTAATGTGCAGACAAAAGCTTAGTGAGCTATTGTGTCTAGTCTACAGTCTTCGGGGCTCATCCTCACTCTTGTTTCCAAAAGCCCACAAATAAGACTTTCTAAAACAGGTGATGCCAGATTTTTTTGAGCAGATAATCATGCTATTCACTTGGACAGTAAAAATATTGTTACATAGGTACAATTCATCCAGGTTTGTTTTTGTTTTGGTAGAACGGAGAACATTCTGGAGCTAGATCACTGCTACTAGATTAAATAAGCAAGCAACAGCAATGAAACCACAAAGTTTTACAGAATTTCAGCCCCACTGTTGGTCCACAACAGCTGAGACCTTTGACGGCTGATACATACTGTACTCTCAGGCTTAAGCATCTTCATGGACTCTAGACAAGTACAGTCTAAGGATCAGACACACATCTCCCCCAGCCGTTTTTCATTTATTTCCATGTTACCTATTGTTGCATTAGTACTTAAACATTGATAAAAAATCCAATGGTTCTGAAGAGACTTATGGCCTACACTTCATATTTATTCTCTGGCTTCCTATAAAACATTTTCTGTTCCATGATCTCAAAGCTAATCACAACACATACCCATTCATACAACTGAGAAGATTCGAGCAGCCCAGCCGCCTCATGAAGACAATGATGAAGAACAAAAGCAGTGGCATGGGAGGAGGAAAAAGGCAGCAAAAGAGGCTCCGGAATGGCCGTGCTACAGAAATCGCTTGCAGAGCTTCGCGTAAGTATGGGGAAGCAAGTAAAACTGAGCCAAAGTATACACAAAGTCCGTTTTACCCTGTTAAAATCAGGCTCCCCGGCTCTATAACCTCCATTCTCGTTCTCTCCTTTATCACTACCAGTCACCCCTCTTTAATAAGAGACTGTTCGAAGGTAGCATTCCAGAAATTGGCCTCTGTGCTCTTTTACTTTTAGGTATTCCCTGTAGGACTGTGCCTGCCACCAAATACATACTCAGAAATCTGAAATAGTGCCTGTAAAAATGATGTATGCATCTGCTATCATAAGCATGTGGGTCTTTCATGAAGCGATAACAAAGAGAATCATCTCTTGAAGTTTCTAGAACTTTCTTTGGAATTGAAGGGGACACATGATATGGTGTTAACACTCTAACATCAGGATGGGTTAGAGAGGTGCTCTTGATGGACCAGTTGGTGGCGGTTCCCCAGAAAGGCTGAGGTGAAAAGTACAGGGTCATTACAGGGAGCAGAAAGAATGGTCACATCACAGGTGCGGAGAGGGTGTTAAGGAAACCTGCTGGGCGTGGAGAGGATGGGGGCAGGCCTTGAGTCTCCCCATGACACTGTCAGAACACTTACATTAAACCATATAAACGATAGGTGAATAAAGCTTTTCTTCTGAATTGGAGAGACTGAGGGCTGGGAAGGTGTGGTGGGGGCCAGTGCCACCAGGCATCAGGAATATGGAGGGAAGACAAATATGAGGAAGTCATGGACTCTGAGCATCCCAGCTCTGGAGTACAATTTGAACGAAGGCATATGTAAATCTCCTAGGGACAGGAAAACTGCACGTGGCATAAGCTGCAAATTATTTCTGCAGCTTTTAGCTCATGTGAGGGTGAGATCAATGCTCCTTAAAAGACAGGCTGCATAATGTGAAAATTATCCATCCTGCTTTGTCCCATACATCTTACCAAAGCATCTCAGACTGCCATAAAGCAGTCCATCCAATATCAGGTCACCTGGCCAGAAAAATGCCTTAGGAAAAACCCAGTGTCATTATTTGAAAGCTAATGATGATACAAAACAGAATGACACCAACCTCGCAAGTTACAAAAATAAATCAGCGCTGTCTGATGAAGAATCAACAGTAGATGCCTTCTTATAACATAGAAGAAGTCTCTGTACCCATGGGCTGGTGAGAGTTTTTTACATAGTAGAATTCTATAGCCCATCAGGTTTTTGTTTCTTTGCTTTCATTAGTTGCAAAAAATTCTAAAAGTCAAATTTTGCATTTACAATAAAACGTAATTACTTATTATGTGCTAGAATGTACTAAGAGAGAGTGTGAATGTGAACAACACTAATGAGATCCCTGCCTGCCCCCATGATGCTCACAGTCCAGGGGAGGAAGCAGCCATAAGTAGACAGACAAACACGAAGATCAAAGACCCTAGGCAGGTCAGCCTTGGTGCTGTAAATGTACAAATACAGCAGCCAAAACAATACAAAAGGAATTTCACTTTCAGCATTTCAAAGAACACAAAAGGGAATATGTTTCATTGTTCCCAGACATGCATTTCCTAAAACCATTCCCAAACCTCTCAACCTCATAACTAATTCCCGAGCATTATTAACACCAAAA
The DNA here is from genome assembly GCF_000317375.1 of Microtus ochrogaster. Taxonomy (NCBI): domain Eukaryota; kingdom Metazoa; phylum Chordata; class Mammalia; order Rodentia; family Cricetidae; genus Microtus; species Microtus ochrogaster. Next base: position 2,738,404 of record NW_004949123.1, on the reverse strand, counting down.
CATAACCTCCAGACCCATGAGACATTCGTTATCTATCTCTATCAGCTCTAACAATGCGATTCTAGGTGGCATCCATATTAACAAGCAAGAAAGAACCCTTCCGCCAAACTGAAAAGATGAGTGATAGATTCTCCTCAACGGAGTGATCACTGAATGGAGGGAAAGCCACACACGTTTTGCGTGGTGATTCCTTGTCTGGCAAAATATTTTAAATTGTTAAGGAAAATTGTGGAGACAAGGTCATTCATTTGGCATTGAGGTCAGGAGTAACACACAGTAACATTTAAAGCCATGATCTTAGCATCTAGAACCAGTTACGGAACAAAGGCCAAGACTTCTCCATGCAGAAGCTATTTTACATGAACGCTAAGTACCATACATTCTCTAGGGACTGAAACAATATAACCAGAGCAAAACCAGCTTAAGGGACTATGAGAGGTGTGACTGGAAAGGGAGGTGGGATAAAAAAAGACACTGGGCTTTCTTTGGTCATGGTAAAAATAAAATTATATTTTACCAAGTACAATAGACCATCTGCAAGGATTGAATGTGGGTCAGTATATGAACAGATGGCCTAGATGCCCAATGAAATGGACTCGTTGAGAGGGTGGGCAGTAAGGAGCTAGGGATGCGGAAGACTAACACTAGGATGTGTGGTGAGGAAGAACAGGCAAGCAGCCAGCTCTCACAGGAGGAGGAGGAAGAAGATGCTGTGGGTGCCCTTCTTGGCCTCTATCTGTCGATGCTTGAGCAAAAGAGACTGGGGAAAGAGGCAACTTGGATTGAAACCCCAAGGGCTCACAACTGAAATTTAATCAACTCCACATTAACTGAACACTACTATGTTTAGAAATACATATATTTAACTTCAACCACAGTGGCCCCATTACTGTTTTATGACCAAGGCTTCTAATAAGGTCCAGCAAGAAGGAAGTACTCAATAAAAGTTTATAGAATGAATTTTATATTGTAATTATCCTTCTGCTATTCAGAATACCCAGGTAATTCTTCAGATCAAAACAAATTATACTTGATAAAATATAATTCTCAGTTCAAAATGTGAAAGAATACACATTTTATACAATCTATATAGAAATCTATGTTTCAAGAGAATATTCTTCCCTGGTGGAGTATGAGTTGGAAGGAAATGCTATTTTATTTGACCTTTGATTATTTAAATTTTTCTTTTTAATTCTGTGGCATGTGTGCTCCTTTTGTGACTTCAATTCCTCTGGGAAAGAGAGAGTGAATAAATTAAGAGGCTACACCAGCTCTCATGTAAAATGGACCCGAGACTGATGTGCTCTGCGGCTACCTCTTCACCCGACCTTTTTCCTACAGCGTCGTTCTCTGAGCTCATCTGGAGAGACTCGGAGCCACCTGTCTAGATCAAGGGTGAGATACAGGCACTGGGCCCCACAGTGCCAAGAGCCCCTCCCCAACTCTGTGGTCTCCATCCCTGCTCTCATCCCTTCTCGTCACCACGACCATCAGTCCTACTATTTAGTGCATTAATATCCTGGGCTAACATCTCAGCACAGGCAGCCTGAGATCTTCCCCTCAGCACTGTGCCAGCCAGCCAGGACACAGTTAACAAATCTAAGATGGTGCCCATGATGATGGCAAGTGTATCTTCAAAGGACTAAATAAGAATTGCTAAAATTTCAAGAATTGAGTTGGGCTGACCAGGAGAGATCCAAGGCAACGGGACCTGTTCACTTCCCTTAAGTGGTACAGCGGTCCATTCTGAACCTGCCACTTCCTGCTGCATCTACTTCTCTTCCCACTTTCATCTCTTCTTTCTCTTCCCAGCCCTTCTTTTAAAAAGCTTTGAGAATGCAGCACATAGCTACACAGCTGAAATCCCAGCACTTGGGAACTGGGGGTGATGGAACCAGGAGCTCAAGTTCAACTTCAGCTATCAATGAGATGTTACATAAAACAGTCCTAAAAATAAAGAAGGGAAGGGAGGAAGAGAACTTTGTTGTTCTTTGAGTCCATTTATTTTATATTTTACCCAATTTGAACTTATTACTGCAATACTAACACACACACACACACACACACACACACACACACACACACACTCCTATGTATCATTCACAGTAAAAACAAGCAAAATAAAGCAATTAAAAATGATCCAATTTAGATAGGAATATCTGAGTGTAGTTGGATTTTTAACACCCTCATGGATAAAGGCAACCCTGTGCACCGAGACACCAAACTCTGTGGCAATGACAGAGTACCAACAGAGTTCAACTTTGCGGACATGCTCCTCTGAGCAATGTTTCCTAAGCTAGAAAACAAGTAGAATGTTTATTCCTTTAAAACTAGTGAGAGAACTCATAAATGCACAGTAAATACAAGGGACTTGAGACGCTATCCACAGCCTTCTAACCAAAGTTCAAAAACCAGTGACTGTGGGCACTTGGATCCATGTGGAAACCAGCCTAACTGAAAACAAACACTTGCCGTCCTATTTCTCAGATGACCAAATGGAATTATAGGAGACAAATGGCAACAAAAAATCGCTTGGGGAATAAACGAAAGCAAGCAATGCCTCCCAACCAATCAGCCTCTTGAGCACTTAAATGGATGCTCAGAGAGGGCTCCGAGCACTTCAGCACTTGAGCATCATTTAGCTCCACAATGTTTCCCACAACCTCAATCAAGCCTTTTACTAGGGAACAGGAGAGAAAACTCCTTCCTCCTTCCCCGTCCAAGTAGGTCACTGTTGTCTCTCTCCACTCAGCCTTTTCTAAGGAGGTTGCCAAATTCGACTGTGGTTCACTGCATATTCTAAATGCTGGAAGTGGTTATGGCCAAACAAGGTCAGAGGATACACTGCTGAGCAAGGATGGGGGTGCACTTGGGAAAGACAGAGGCTGGATTCACACCACGTCTGGGAGGTGACTTGCTTTCTGTGCATCCTCCCTGTTTACGGGTACAGGCCTGTACCCTCTCTGTCTTCTCCTCTAATGTTCCAAACTAAGAACAGGATTGAAAAGCCTTAAGGATATTTGCAATCATTTTAAACAACAACAAAATAGTCTAGTCATCCTATAAACAGAACTATCATCTTCTGTAAATAAGACTAGAAGGCATTTCATTTGTCTTAGAAATAGTTATTCTACTAATCAGCCACAATGGTAATTTTCATTGTTCCTCTAAGCCACAATCCAGAGAGCTCCAGGAAGACTTATTAGGCTCAGGCTGAGACTAAGGACACTGGCAAGAGCTGACCTGCAGAGATAAGATAATAAGGTAGTCTGATACTTTAACAAAATCCTGGCTTTATTTTCCTACATGTCATAACTTTTGCTTACAGACACCCTCAAGTTCAACTCTGAGTAATTCTGTAGAAAAGCATGTCCACCTTCCACCTCTCCCAAGGGGTCCACAGAACTCAAAAATCCAAATATGACTCCTACTCAAGCTTCATTATATTGTTGGGGTGCTTCAAGAGTATTCAGAGATGCAGAATGCCAGGTTCCCAGAGTGCAGAGGAGCAACTGAAGCCTCATACACCCCTGTGAACCTTGCAAAGATGTGACTGCCAGCTGCCTGCATCTGCTAGCCACTCCCCCACCCCTACCCCCAAAAGATTCAAACCCACTTGAATGAGGAATGATCATCTCAGCCTTCCTTGTCATGTGCAGTAATATGACCAAGTTCTGGCTTGATTTAAGAAAAATACATGCTGTTAAAGGATCATTAAAAGTGAGGGATTACCTCTGCCTCCTACCATGTAGATCTTATAGATGGAATTGTAGTAGCTGTTTTATATTTTAAAGTAGCCAACATTGAAGACAGAAGACAGATGCTGAAAATGGCAGAAGAGAACCTGAGCCTGAAAGACAGCTGATCCTCAAGAGAGCCACCCTATCAGACAGCCTCTGCAGATCCCTTTACACGAGAAATGGTTAGCATTTATTTCATCGGTTATCTTGTAGTAAGGATGAGCTACTCGACTTAAAAAAAGGAAACAGAACAAAATGGTCACTGATATGTCTATCATGCAGCCCTAGAAGCCTGCCTCGTCTGAAACAAGACATTTAGCTGCCCTCCCCTGGAGAAAATCCTTCACTCAAACAAAGATTCTACAGCCAAAGAAAAACATCAGAAAATTCTAGTCTTACATCTTTCCACAAGAACAAAGGCTTGAGATCCACTCTGCCTTTGGATATACTCACTAATCCTCAGCATCCCAAGATTCTGGTTTCGACCTTGACACTCCAGGGGTCTCACCGAAGGAGCACAAAGTATATGAGGCTGACCATTCTGAATCACAGACTGGAGCAACACTGCCCACTTGCCACCTATGCCTAAAGTAAATGCAACTTGTAGTGTAGGCACCATGATGAGGCAACCATTAATGCCACTAACCTTTTGTACTTAGCTATTATAATCAATGGACAAGTATAAGGGCCATACTACAATAGCAGAAAATGATAGCTCATAAGCATATTAGGATCATAAACATAAAATATTACTACTAGCAGCACTAGTAATAGATATTATTTGATAGATAAATGACATATGGCTTACATTGCAGTACCTGGCTGGCCCTTTTGTAGAGATGGCATTTGTAATTCACTAAACATCAGTATCCCCATCTTATGGATGCAGGGACTGAGGTTTTCAGGTAACAAATGACTTAGTGAAGACTGTAGCCAGTGGTTACAGCAGAACCCAGACTTGTTTTAAGCTTATTTTTTTTAAAAAAAAATCTATACAATTCTCTCTTTCAAAATATAAGAGAGTCTTGAGCCAGCAAGATGGCTGAGCTAGTAAACATTCCTCGTACCAAAGCTGATGACCCGAGTGCCATCCCCAGAGCCCACGTGATAGAAGGGCAAAATCTATTCCTGAAATCTGCTCCCTTACCTCCACAGACGTGCTGTGCTGTGCATGCATGTGCACGTGCACACACACACACACGCACACACCACACACACACACATGCATACACACGCACACACGCACACATGTACACACACATGCACACACACACGCACACATGCACACACACGCGCACACATGCGCACACATGCACACACACATGCACACACACACACACACATGCACACGCACACACATGCAAAATAAAAACCTAAATTTTTTTTCAGAACTTCAAAAACCATCCCAATTCCACCTCAACTGTTGTATTAACACAAGCATTTCCTGAAATCGAAACATACAATAAAAACAAATGATAAACAATGCCAGAACACAATGAGACAACCCTCCAAAGCACTCCCTTTTAATTCCGCTCTTTTTAAAAAAAGTTTTCTTTTAGGGCAACCAATGTGTTTCCACTGTAAGGGTCATTATGCACCTTCTTATTTTATAAACATTATATGACAGAGAAACACCTAACAGTGTGTTCTCAGCAGTTACAGCTCTGTGTGCCGTTTCTTTTGAACCAGTATGGGTATGTTCACCTCTTTGTTGAGCATCCGCTTTAAGAAAGGGAAAGAACATTGAAAGAAACATAGTCCCAAAGCCCTCATTGAATATATCCAAAACTCAGCAAGGATTCAAACAATGAGTCTGAAACAGAGGGAAAACATCAGTTTTCATAGCAGAAGTCAAGGATGTGGACACATATACATATGTGTGGGTTTTCTATTTAATTTAAGTATACATATTAAAACAGCATTTAATTACAGAAAAAGAATTTGTCGTTTTAATTAAGTTTCTTGAGGGGCTAAAAGGTAAAGGCTGAAAACACTCCCAGGGGAAAGGAGTTAAAGGGAAGGTTTGAGCTCCCTCTTTTTTCCTTTTGAAGAAATTCACCAGGATTCCCTTCCTGGGAGACCAGATAACCCGCCCACAGCCGGATGCGCATGCGCATCCTCCAGGTACCTACTCCCAGCCACTCTGGGAACATCTGCTGTGTGACTCAGCAGCGATTTAAACAGCAGAGAGTTCTCAAAAGTAGAAATGTCGGCTGGGAAGATGGCTCACCAAGGAAAGCACTTGCCAGCCAAGCATCATGCCCACGTGTGAATCCTTAGCACCCAAAGAAAAGCTGGGCAGAGGCGGCAGCCGGCCCTTAGTCTCGGAGCTTGAGAGGCAGAGAGGCTATCTATCCCAGAGGCAAGGTGGCCAGCGGTCTAACCAAATCAGTGAGTTCTGGGTCCAACAAAGGGGCAGACACCAAGGGAGATACTTGGTGTCAGCCTCCAGCCCGCCCCTCCCCGCCACACACAGCAACCACATGTTTGTGCAAGTGTATACCATAGACACAAATAAAATTTTAAAAGTAGAAATACTCACAAAGCCATTTCAAACTGTTCCAGCCACTTTTTCTTTAAATCTTTTGTTTTGCAATAAAATTCTAACCCGTTTTGTCCTTGGGTATGGATGAGGTAGAAGCCATAAGACCACTGTGAAAATGGATATTCTTCAAGTTAATAATTGTCATTTGTTAAAAAAAATATATTTCCAAATTTGTCAGAGTGCCTTACCCTCCACACAAAACCTTATAATTCTATCAGCATTAATATAGATAATTATAACCAACTTCAACTTCATATTGATGAGAAAAATCACTGGTACCATATTGATCTTAGGAATTAAAAATGATCAGATCAACTGTGCCATGATCCAATCATGGCTCACAGGAGCCTCTACAAATCGATCTCTGAGAACTAAATGCCTGACCCAGAAAGCAGCAGCGTGGAGCACTAAGGTACACCCGACTCCAGATTTGCAGGCTCCGTATTCAAATAGTCAACAACTGCAGACGAAAACAACATCTCTGTACTCGGGAAGTGCAGACTTTCCTCTTGTCATTATTGCTAAACACTGTGGCCCAACAGCTGTTTTCCGGAATTTAAGCATTGTCTTAGGTTTTAGAGAACCCAGAGATGTTTTAAATTATCTAGAAAGACACACATGGGTTCTCCGCAGACACTACGCCATTTAGATAAGGTTCTGAGTATCTGCAGATTTAGACATCTTCCCTGGAGGGGGTGGTCTAGACACCAGTGGATGGCTGCATTTGAATATTCAAAGCTCTACATAAATTACTAATGGGAACGTCCCAGAAGGTCACCTTTTTATTTTCTTTGTCAGTGGTAGGATTGTTGGCTATCTTGTACTGCTGAAGATCTATTATTTCCTTCATCTCGTAGTTATCCCCTTTTCTCTTACACACAATCACTGCCAAATCGAATAAGAAGATGTGCCTGCAACAGAGAGACAGGGCGGGTGACTCACAGAAATGGTTTAGGGCTCCTGTGCTTTTTCCCGGAAGGATATGATTATGCCAACCAAGCAGTCTTCTTTGGCATTAAGGACACCAGGCTGGGCCACACAGGGGAATGCGGGCTCACAGATGCAGCGGAGGTCTCCAGCACAGTGATGGAGAAACGCTGCCACTCCACCCCAACGCCCCTCACTTTAATAAAAAGAAAAGGAAGAATCATAAGAAGAACAACACATATACCGCAGAGTTATTGAAATACTCATCGCGATAGGCCATAAAGCTACTCATGAATAACTGATCTCTTTTTATTTAAAAGCTAAAAACTCAGAAAAAAAATATGCATGCTCAGGATAGTAGATCTTGTACTACCTTAAAAGCAATTGGTCAAAAGCCTTGAGAACTGTTCATCCCTTCCAGAGACAAGACATAAATTCCTGGGTCCCCTCCCAGGAGGAGGGAGCTACTGCCCTCCTAGGTGAGCAAAACCAAGCTGGGGTAGGTGTGCAAATAGCCATAAATGATACTGATGATTGGGAACAGTGTAAGATCACACCCCGGCTAACTTTAGAGCCTGCGCGTTCACACTTCATGCCGAGTGTCACAATTTAATGGGTCACTTTAAGCGCAGCTTGGGTGTAAGAGAAAACTGCAAAAACAGGAACGCGATGGTTAACTTTCCGCGTTAATTTTTCTTTATCCTTTTTTTTTTCTTATTAAAGGCAATGGTAATTGGGGAAGGAAATGAACCTTCTAACCTTATCATCCGGCGGCAATATAGGTGTGCTTTGTGAAACACCCAGTGATTAACACGCGTATTCTTAACCAATGATTGTGACAATGACACATTCACAGTGCTCAAACACTTCCCTCATCCTCAAAGTCAAAATTGTGGCTCCTGAGAGCTCCCTGAGGAATCAGAGCGTCAAGGTGGAAACAAGAGCTGATGCTGCCCCCTGCTGGCCGACTCTCTGTTCTGCGGGTTTCCAGGAAACGACCACACAAGCATCAGTCTGACAATCCTGCATCATAGTGGAGGCTTACAGGCCTGGGGAACTGAGGATATTCAGGGACTCTGCCTAGAAATCTCCCTAAATAAAAATGTAATTAAATAGTCTGTATCTGACCGTCTTCCTTAGTATGCTTTTCATTATTTTTCTTTAATTTTTAAATGAGTCTTTTTAAAAAAGGGTAATCATGGTTTTGTGGCAATTGTCTGGTGGCATTTTGTAACTGGAAGGCGTTTTTTCACCTGTCTCATTTTCAAAGATTTTCATTTAGGCCCTAAAAACGCAGGCAAATTAACAGGGCGAAGACTAGAAAATGAGGTCATCCATAAGGCATACATTAGGAAATGCAAGGGACCACTGACTGGCCTGTCCCCTTGCCTGGCCACGCCCACCCCAAGACTCCTATGACAGCAACTAGCGGCTATTAATTTTGAGAGTGCACAGCCCTCCCCTCTCCTCACCTTTCTTGCTTCGTATGCTTGTCCAGTGTGGTGATTCGGATTTCACCATCTCCCTGAGGTCGCCCAAAGAGCAAAACTGGTTGGTTCTAAAACATAAACGTGTTTGTAAATAAAATATAAAAAGTGTGCCTGACCTTTCCACAATCACAAACAGAAGGAAACATTAGTAAAGACATTTTCCTGGACAACTACCCTACTTATAGAAACAATTGATATCATTTGTTACTTATTTTAATACATTTACTCTAAAAGTGCGAAAGACTTTGATACAAAATACAACACAAAAATCAATCTGTCCTTTGAAATTACAGCGGACATACTGGGGACAGTACTCTTACATATAATCTTAAAAGGGAAGTTACCAGGGCTGGCTCTGAACCCCCTGAGGACTAGTTGTCATGGTACCAGAGCTACCATTCAAGCTTCCAAGGGACAGAAGCGACCAACGGTCCTTCCCAGCTATGATGCCTATGAACCACAATGACCAACATGACACAGTAACCACAGGGATACACATAACTTGACAGCAACTGAGAGCTCTCTAATCATACCTGGGACTGGAAACCTATTTAGCTATGCAGGGCCAGTGACATCACGGACCTTACAGGAGAACTTACAACCATCACTTTGCTAAACCAGCACAATCCCTAACTTCATTCTCAGTAGTTATTCTTAGGCTCACTGGTAAGTGTAGCTCCCACCCCTTGCCCTGGAAACTAACTTCCTTTCCAGCAGACAGAGACCATTGCAAAAAAAAAAAAAAAAACAATAAAAATACAGAGTTATTCAGCTCTATCACAACTGATATCTCTACAACACAACTCCTGTACCTTAGGCTCAGGGACCACTGCAGAAGAGGAGGGAGAAAAATTGTAAAAGTTGGTGGAACAATAAGTTTTCTGTGAGATGGTGCTGCCTAAGATACCGCAGAAGCTATACCCACGGAGTTCCCCCAGATTGACTTCCTAAACACGAGCTGAACAAAGACAACGAGACCTGAAAATGTGGGAGGGGAAAGCTCACAAGGACTCAAGCCTTAGACCAAAAACTACTGACAACTAAGAAAGGCTGAGAATGAGGGAATAGTCTTCTCCGAGTTAGGAGCACAACTGGTTATCCAATGCCAAATGGTCAGCTCCGAAAACACAAGCATATAAGTAACATTATACAAACTGAGTGCATTTGTACAATATTTAGAGAAAAAGAAACCATGGGTTTGAAAGAGAACAAGATGGGAGGGTAACTTGGAAAGGTTTGGAGGGAGTAAAGGGAAGAGAAAAAGGATGCATTAATTACTTATAATCTCAGCAAATGAAATATTATTTTAAAGGTGAAGTTAGATTCCAAAAGAGAGAAATAACTGGAATGATCTTTACTAGAGGAAGATTCTAATAACTAATATTTGTCACACATTCAAGATGAAATGACACAGCCTCTATCTTCATAAACACACTACCCACAGGGGAACAAATAGTTACACATGCATGTAATTGCAAATACATAATTATCCCAAAAGCAGAGTATAGGAAGGGGAGATAATTTCACCCAGGGATTCAGGGATGGCTTCTTTGAGCTAAGAGTTCTAGGATAAAAAATTTTGATGTAACAATTAAGTGAGATATTTTCATAACATTTTATGCAGGGACATAAAATATTTTTAAAAGTAGCCATGGTATTCATTTTTCCAAACATGTCCAACAAATATACAAAACCATGTTCAATGCTTTAATCATTAGGAAAATACAATCAAAACTAGAATCAGACACAATTTCACATCTATTTGGATAAGTATTTTGCACGTGTGCTTAGAAAAGAAAACATCTAAAAAAAGAGATCTGAAAGTCAACATTGGTCAAAGTTCATGGAGAAACTGGAATCCACTTATATTACCAGTAGGAATGCAAACTGGGGCAGCTGTTGTCAAGAATGGAATGGCTATCACTCAAAATTTAATCACAGAATTACAATACAGTTCAGAAATTCCACTACAGAACCAAAAGAAATGGAAGCGGGGCCCTCAAACAGATACTGGCAGACCCATTCACAGCAGCATTGTTTACGATTCTTCAAAGGGAGGCAACAGATGTTCTCTGGACAAAACGACAGCCTTAAGGAAACAAAACTCATGCTCGACAACACGAATGAATGCTTATGGCATGAGGCTAAATAAAATAAACTGACCACATGAGCACCAATACCATACGGTTCTATATATTAGAGGGAACACAGGTACTGGATTCAAAGCCAGAAAGAATGGTTCCCAGGAACTGCAGCAAGAACAGAGTGCTGAAAGCATGCACTCAGTGAACACAGTTTCACAGATGTAAGAGCTCTGGGGCTGGAAGAAACCATGGGTATAGAAGATTGTAAATATACTTAATATCATATGTTTATGGTGGTCAATTTAAGGTCAATCATATTATTATACTGCCAATGCTACATAGCTGTCAGGAAATATACTATGGAATTCTAAAAGAGAAAGGATGATGGAAGGTTAGGGAATGGGATTCCCTTTAGATAGGACCTTGAAGGGACTTGATAGACCATGATGGGGAAAATACTCTGGGCTCTGAATGGAATATGTTCATTTTGTGGTAGAACCACAAAAAGCAATAGAAAACGGGAGACTTGCAAACAGCACAGTATAATTCCCAGGATGTTAAACATGTGGGCAGTTACTCACTAAACGAGTTCAGAAGATAGTTTAAGTTCAGATCATAGCATACTTTAAAGGGGTGACAGCTGATGGCAACAGGAAAGTCTTAGCGAGTCTGGGAAAGAAGGCGAATTTGAAAGCAGCTGTTTAAAACATAACTATATACAGAGATTGCTTGGGGCTTCGGGGCTTGTCGAGGAAGCAGGTGAGGGCACCATGATATGGAGAAGTGGCTGTGTATGGGAAAAGAAAGGAATGTGCAGGGGGATTCAGAATGCAGCAGTGACATCACCTTGCCAAAAATACCTCAAAGCCGTCCTGCTAGGCACTTCCCACAGGTGAGTGCAGTCCTCCTTGCTCTCTGGAAACCATTTCAATAGCAACCTAGCTGCCTTCATAAAGGGACTTCCTGAAATATAAACAGGTCTTGGACACCACACTCCAGGACAGACAGAAACTGCCCTCAATCTCCACGGCAGTCACAATGAAGCCCTAAGCTGTTCTTGGTCCACAGGGTTATGCAACCCCATGCCCTGTGACCTCAGAGCTCATCACCTTCCGTTCTCCCTTCTAATCACGCTTGCCTTTCAGCTTCCTGAACACAAAGTACTTCTTACCCATCTCTGGACTTTAAGGCATCCCCCTGGACCACTGACCTAATATACCTACGTCTGGCTTCTCACTCTTTGGCCCTAGTTAAAATGACAAGCAACTCAAAAGAACTTTTTCTATCTGGGTCACCTAAACTCAGACTCTCTTTATTGTCCTCTGGGACTCCTGGGAGAAGGGGCAGGGGAAGACGGAGGGAGGGAGGGAGGCAAGCAACAGAACTACCTTAACAACGTTGAGGTCACGGGTGACATCACACGAGTGGGAAGGCCAAAGAGAAATACAAGGGGAAAAACCAATGCCTGATACCCGAAAGGTGAAGGTAAACCATCTTTTCCTCAAGGACAGCTTTCCGAGTGTCCCACGATTTGGGGATGAGGGGAGGCAGGATGGGAGGATAATCACATACCAGATTTTCTATAGACAGCTGAAACTGCTTGATCTCACGAAGGGTCTCATTATCTCTTTTCACTTCGTTCACATATTGTGCCAAGTCCTAAAGAATGGAGAGAAGGGTGCAGAAAGAAGACGCTGGAAGATTAGAGATACATGCCGCTTTGAAAGGAAAACACATCATTAATTCCATCAGTGATGGACGTCACCACCGTAACTTCTCAATGACAATAAAATGAGCACTCAGTCAATCAAAGCTGCATCTCAAAGCCAATTTTAAAATATGGGGCGTGCAGCTGGGATGGCTGAAGAATCATAGAGCTGTGGTTTACCACACCCATGAGGAGAGTAAGGATCTGCTGTCTTAAAAGGAAAAAAAAAAAAAAACCTGCTGCAATGCAAAGCCAGGGAGGAAAGTAGGTCAGGAGAATTTAAATTTCAGGAGCATTAATGGCCGACCTTGACAATGGTGCATCTGACCCCGGGTTCGATGAAGGGCAATGCTGAAGGATTAGCAGTGAGGAAAAAGTAACAAAGTTACATGTTGCCCTAGCAAGGGGCTCTTTTGAAACCCGTTAATGTCTTGTTAGCTCTGGAGAAGGCTCAGTCATGAAGGCTAGTTCAATTTCAGAGTCAATAAAGGAGGAACAGAGGGGAGGTGAAGAACGGAGCTGCACAAACCAGAATAAACTGAAGGGAAGCCTTCGGTCATGCTTTCCACCTGCCTCACCTATTTTAAAAATGTTTCGTTTTTTTTTGTTTGTTTGTTTGTTTGTTTGTTTTTTAATTTGCTAAAGCATTACCTCATCCTCCCATACTGTAACTGGCTATTTTTATTTTGTGTGATCCTCATTTCCCTGTTTTCTAAGCTTTTTCTTCCTTTTTTTTTTCTTTCTTTACCTTCTTTAAAGCATCCAATAGGAACACAACTCTGCAAATAAACAACATTCTCAGTGGAAGTTTGGCTTCCGGTAGGACCCATCCATGAACGACTTCTTTAAGGACACAAACAACATTTGTTACTTTTCTGGCCTCCATAAATGACCAAGTGAAGGTCATGACACCCATGCTAAGCTCATCCAACCAGCACAGGCAGTGCTGAGATGGGTCCGGGGCACCGTTAAGCACTTAGATAACACACTGTCACTCCTCACAAGACAAGTGCTTGATTCTGTTTCAGTCACAGCTCAGAGTCAAGTTGACTAAGCATAATGTGAAATTTGGGCTTTCAGACATTCCCCCCCAAGAAGTTCACATCACCTGCTTTTATCCCTCTCTGTGTCTTCTTGACTTTCAGGGTTAGCTGACAACAAAAACCCAAAGTGAAGTCAACTTTTACAGGATCCATCATGGGCAACCTGGCAGAGGACGGGTCTGAGAGAAAACCACACCGGTGCTTCTGACGCCACCTATGGCCCTCTACTCATTCAAGGCAGCAGTTACAAAAGTAACTGTGAGAAGAACGTGGAACAAAACCACTATCTGAGTCATTCCTGGAGGCTATAAAAGCCGGCCAACTGCACAAAAGTAGTTTGATCATACCTCTTGGTTTTATGGCATTACTTATTTTTTTTTTTTGTCTAGCCTTTAAATCTATATAAGAATTCCATTTCAGAGGCTGATGCTGGGAATATGTGATCTCTCTGGTTTACATAGCAAGTATCAGGAATTCTCAGTCTCAGAAAACAAATAAACAAACAAACCCACCACAAATGACATGACAAACATCTATTTCAGCACGTTACCTTACTCTCCTCACCAATAACAAGCATGAATGTTGACAGGGTTAACGAGTACATATACACACACTAGCAGTGTGAATCCCATGGCTTCTAGGCAGGCAGATAAAGACTAGGGCATGTTTCAGCAGCAGCTGACTTACCTTCATGGCATCCAGAGCCAATTTCAGGTTCGCCTTCTCAGTAGGATCATGGGTGTGTTTGACCAGCTCCTGTTTGAAGACACAGGTTAGCAAGGCTTTCCTTAAATTCAACACTCATACTGAAGGAAGAAGCAAAAGGTTTGAAAGACACCATCAGCCTCTCCACACTGTGATAATTTTGACTGACTTGTGTCAGCTAACTCCACCCTCGCCCTTACATTCATCTGTTTTCCAGAACGTCCTGACCTCTGGATGGACAGGAGAGATACTTTCTACTCTGTCTCACACACTGCTTCTCTAGAGAATGGATTCTAACGCCACATCCATCTCCATTTGGGGACAAGAGGATGCTTTGTGTGCAGTACTGTTACTGTCCTGCTGATATAGCCTATATTTCTACCAACTCTTCAGTCGTGCATGGTTTCCTTTCTCCTTAGAGAGTTGCTGTCACCTACATGTTCACTCTCTTATTCTTATCTTACATACTCTCCAAATGTGATCGCAGCCATTGTCATATCAACTCTTACCCAATGAGGCCATTCCTCTGCAGTATGCCCGCCAAACCCAGAAATCACACCTGATATCAGACTCACATGTCCAACTAAACAATTGTTCCACAGACCTCTCCATCCAATAAGTTCCAAGCTTGCTCCACCCTTACCCAGGAGGAGCGAGCTACTGAGGGTGCTTGATTAAACAGCAGCATTTCCATGGGTGTAGCAACCCAAGCCAAGATCTGAAGGGCATCCCAGGCTCTGCCATCCCCTTTCCATCCCTACGTCTCATTGATCTCACTGATGTTAACTTTGGTCCTGCCCTAGAGAGCACTTGCCTGGCTGTCATATTTTTTTGAACAGGTTATTCTCAAGTGCTTCAAACTAGATTTTGGAGCCAGCTTCTCTCCTTCCAATCATCTGCTCACGCCTCTGACACCAAGCAGGTTTCTACACTCTAAGTCCTAATCTTGTCTCCACCCCAGTCAGAGTTCTGTGAGACCCAAACTCTTCTATTGTTACCCAGCACCTCCTAGTCACCACACACTCCATCTGGGTTCTGCGAACTTCTCCTCAGCCGTTTCTCTCAACTTCCACCCAAGACGGCCTACTTCCTATCCTCACTAAGGAATCAACAGTTCTCAAAAGACATTCTTATTAACACATAGGGCATGGTGTTTTCTTTACTTAGAACGTTCCTCCCATCGTCTGCCTGCCAAACTCACACTAGCCCTTCCAAGCTCAACTCACAAATCATCCCTCTAGGAAGATGGAAGATGAAGCCTCTCCCGGGGTCCCCAGTAAGCTGAGGTGTAGTCAATGCCTTTGTGTCTCTTCCGTGCACCCAACACATTGTTACACTTCGGAGTTTGCACTGTGCCTGTCCTTATGAATGGTGAGACTTAGTGCAGAGGGGTGTGGGGGCCTGTTGCACAATGCATTCCTAACACTGTTCGGCATGCGCGCCCGCTACTCGAAATTCTCTAAAGGCCTAAGCACTGGTACTGTTTCCTGTTACAAACAGGAACTCCAGAAAGAGAGAACTGCCAAATATAAAAAGCCGCCCAAATCCTATTTTTATTCTCCCTTTGTTAAATAAAATAGTAAAACACTCTTAAAGCTTCCAAAACTCCCCCCTAAAAAATATTTTAAATTTCATATATCATTGTTATCATATCAGCCAGCAGCTGAAACTGATTTGCTTGTGAAATCATAAATGTGCAGTAGAAAGGAGAAAAACCACAAACTAATAACCACATTTTTTTAAAAACACATTCTAGACACCAGACAAATGCTCCAAAAATACTTTGAGATTAAAAAAAAAACCTCTAAAATTTTTATCTACATGTAGTACCCGAAATAAGCCTTTTAATGTCATTATGTAATTACACATCCTCTTAAACTCTAAAACGCAAAACAGCATGAGAAAAAAAAAAAAACAGAGGGCCAAATGGGGAGTTTCAAAAACGCATAATTGTATTTCTTAGTTTTATTAGTCGGGACAAAGTCTTACAAGGACCCAGAGTCTTTCTCTCAATCTGAAATCTTATAAATTCTTCAATCAGCCCTTCACTATATCAAAGCAACAAAATAAACCATTATCTCATTTTGGACATTTTTAGCTCCATGATGTCTTGAAAGTTAACTGCTTGAGTTGTCATTATTTTTTCATAAAACTCAATTTGATTAAGTTACTTTGAGTTTAGGTCTCATAAATGTTTTAATGCATTTTTTAAGAAATAATCAGGGTTTGAATTTTTCTGATTTCTCAGTAGAACCAAAATAGAAATGACTAATAATTGCATGGCTACAGTTCAAGAAATTTAATATACAAGATGTACAAAGCACAGAAGACTCAAAACTCTATTTCACGTACAGGTAGTAGTTTGTTTTTTTTTTAATATAATGCATTCCAGGAGCATCAGCCGGGCTGGCACACTAATACAGTAAGACATTTCTTTGGAGCAGAACTAATGAGCCTCCTGGTATAGCTATCAAATTAAATTTATAAGACTCTCCACCCTCATTAGCGGACTTAACCATGGAAACTGTAAACTTTGTGGGCTTTAGAAAGAATCACCTCACAGTAGGGTGTACCCTTATTATGTTTAGTGCAGTGAAAAAGCCATACAGCACATAACACAATCGTCTATGAAGTGTTGTCATAAGATGGAGAAGCTAATGCAGTTAACTGGACCAAATTTAGGTACACTTGCTGGCAAATGATTATTGCTAATTCCAAACTATGCCATTTAAGGCATATTTGTATATGTTCTTGCTTTTTTTTCTTTCTCTATCCTGTTTGAAGAACATAACATGTGTCTTTTTAGTAAACACAGATTTTTTTTTTCTAAAAGGAAAATAAAATGCCTAGCAGTCCTGGCCATTTCACACTTAACACTAAAAATATGGAGACGCTGCAGCATGATGCTGAAGAACATGGCACCCTGTGCAGCATGATGCTGAGGAACATGGAGCCCTGTGCAGCATGATGCTGAGGAACATGGCGCCCTGTGCAGCATGATGCTGACAGAACATGGCGCCCTGTGCAGCATAATGCTGAGGAACATGGCGCCCTGTGAAGCATGATGCGGAGGAACATGGCGCCCT
>NW_004949123.1:2720074-2720976 GCF_000317375.1 Microtus ochrogaster | reverse complement strand
AACATGGCGCCCTGTGCAGCATGATGCTGACAGAACATGGTGCCCTGTGTAGCATAATGCTGAGGAACATGGCGCCCTGTGCAGCATGATGCTGAGGAACATGGCGCCCTGTGGGAGGAACAAAGGCAGCGGAGCGTTGTGAAAGTACAGACCTGAAGGAGGAGGTGGTACTTCAGCACACGCTGCATGGGGACGACCAGCAAATCACGAAGAGTGAACTTCCCGTTGTTTGCTCTTTTTGAACATTCCTAATGTGATAGATTTCAAAGTTTTTGTTAGTTTTCTCAAAGGGAGTCATAAAACACTACAAGATGCAAACCCCACAAGTAGAATCCTTCTAAAATATCTTCCCTCTTTTCCTTCCCAATACTTCTGTTCAAACAATAAAGTACCTTCAGTGTTTTATAAAGCAACTCTTACAGTATTTCAAATCGTCATGTGAATCAAATGAACGGCTTCATCAGTGAAGATTGTTTTACAGCACACAATCCTAACCCTGCACAATTTTCCTGTAGAGTTGACTCCCGCATAGCCCTCAGGCTTATGAACCAGATAGCAGCAATCCCCCACTCATTCAAGTCCTGTGGGCTCATCCACCTTCATGCTTCGGCTTCATCAAGTCTATCCAATCACTCTTTCCAGTCTCTCCAAAGAAACCACCATCTCTTGTCCAAAGCACTCTGCTAGGCTTTAAGATGAATCTCAATCAGAACCATTTCCTTCATCTCTTCCTCCCTCCCTGCCTTCTTCCCTCATTTGGTCTGTGTACATATATACCTTGTGTTTTGTTTTTTTTTGTTGTTGTTGTTTTTGGTTTTTCAAGACAGGGTTTCTCTGTGGCTTTGGAGCCTGTCCTGGAACTAGCTCTTGTAGACCAGGCTGGTCTCGAACTCACAGAGATC
>NW_004949123.1:2716062-2719394 GCF_000317375.1 Microtus ochrogaster | reverse complement strand
GATAGATAGATAGATAGATAGATAGATAGATAGATAGATAGATAGATAGATGGCTATTCTTGGTTGCTAACTTGACTATATCTGAAATTAACTAAAACCCATGTAGCTAGGTGTACCTGTGAGGGATTCTTCTTGATTAAATAATTTGAAGTGCGAGACAATCCCCCTTTTATCTAGACCACAGCTTCTGTTGGAAACTATATAAAGGACACGGAAGAAGAAACTTTTTGCTCTTTGCTTGCTTGCCTCTCTCACTACTCAGGTTCTCACTGGCATCAGACCCTACTTCATTGGGATTTGAGCACTTACTGAAGACCAGCTGAGACACCCAGCCTTATGGATTGGACAACTAGATTCTTGGATTTCCCACTAGCAACCACTGATGGACTAGCAGAGCCAGCATCTGCAAGCCACTCTAATAAATCCCCTTTCTATATAGGTTTCTAGGTAGGTTATAGAGAACCTGACTAATAAAAAATTTGGTACCAGGAGTGTGGTACAGATTCACTCTGCCAATTTTGTTCCTCTAGAGAATCTTGACTAAAACATTGTTATTCCAAAAGATGACAAAATGTCAAACAACAGCTAGAGAGAAATGACATGAATTCAACATTCTCCTGCAATTACAAGTGACAGACCATGGACTCTTCAGTGTATAGAGTTACTTAAGACAACATGTGGGTCATCAATTTATTCCTTTACCCATTCTTAGATTTTCTAGCACATTCAAAGGCATTACTGGGAGCTATGGCATTATTGCCAGTGATTCTGTATTTTAAACTCTTTGGGATGGCACAGTTTTTAACTCTAGGCCATCCCAACTTAGTGCAAGGAACAGAAATTTGTACATATAAAATCACAGAAATTCGTTTAAAATTATTGGGAGGGACATCAGTTTAAGTTCCAAGTTCAGGGAGAAAAAATATTTGGCATCAGCTGCCTTGCAGATGGAGAGCGGGCTATAAATTCTTATCATTGAAAGTAAATAAGGGAGATCAATAATTCTGCTAAAGTAATCCATCACCACTTGACCTAAACTCACTATTAACCAAAAGAACTATCATTGAGTTTAAGCTCAGACTCCCACAAAAAAGCAGAGTCTCGTACCCTATGCCCTACGTTAAAGTTAACTTGTTTCCTAAGTAAGAAAGACACACATACTCATACATAATAAAAATAATAACAATCCCCCCCCCAAAAGACCTAACCACCAAAGAAAGAAGATGGAAATGACGGGCATCAAGAGTAAGACAGCTTTCATAACAACCCGTGGGCTGCCCATGTTACACTTCCTCATTAAACTCTCCCAAGTCAGGCCTTGTTTGGAAGAGGACATCTGAGCTGAGTGAGAGACTGCATGCTGAACTGCACTTTCTCCCTGGCAGCCTTTTGAACTCAGCCTGAGGCCTCTCCTCTCCAGAGGCTGGCAGGAACTGTACGACATGTACAGTCCTGGTGTGCATGTCCTAGGCAGAGCTTTGACACTGATTCTGATAGAAGAGCAGTCACTCAACAGGGCTGAGAACCAGAGAGGCCTGAGAGACGGCGTGCTGACTCCTAGCCAGAACCACAGTTTTACACCTTCTAAGAAAAAATAAATAAATAAAAGCTGCTCTAACGACTGCTCCGCTCTGAACTAATAACGTGAGCTGTAAAGCTTTATTTTATCACCTTATCTAATTTGAGTCAAGGTAGCTTAGACCTCTACACTTACGAGCATCCATTCTCTGGGAGAAGCATTAACCCTTAGTACTAACGATACTTTAAAGATGTCATTTAGTGGTGACTAAACTGTCTCTAGATATAAAGTCACTATTGTCAAGGGACACTATAAAATACTCTGTGCTCTGCTATTGTGCAAACCTCCTAAGCAATAATGTTCAACTCTGGACGATGGAAGCAATGAAATCACACCCATTGTGCTAAAAACAAGGAAGGGCTAAGATCTGAAAGACGTTCCCCCTCTTTTCTATTACCTGACTTTACGGATGAACTAAACAAAGAAAAAGAGAAAGCAGATATTAAAGAGGCAACAACACAAAAATATCCCTAAATGTGCTAATTCAAATAACAATCATTTTTAGACGTTCTTTAAATGTATAAACTCTTATCCAATATAATGAATACACATAAATCAAGGCTTTGGAGAAAAGAATGGGTTGAGACAAGCTCTAAAGATATGCACACATATACACACATAGATATATCTACAGACAGATAGGATGTGTGTGTCTGTGTGTCCATATTTTAATCTCTGGGTGTCTGTGTGGCCCAGGCTGGCCTCGAACTTGCAATCCCTCCTGCCTCAGCCCCTTAAGTGCTGGGATTTTAGATGTTTATCCCCGTTCTCTCCTCCAAAGTCATGACACAGCATAAGTCCCCAGTCTCAGGCATCTAGTGTATTGAAGAGATCTCCAACTTACTCAAGGCTTTCTACTCACATAGCACTTTGGTGTTTTATGCTTGTATCTGTCTGCCGATGCTTCTCTCTTATGGGCAACACCTATGCATTGTGTACATGTGCAGATGTCTTATTCTGTCCAAAACATTTGTAAACACACACACACACACCACAGAGAGAGAGAGAGAGAGAGAGAGAGAGAGAGAGAGAGAGAGAGAGAGAGAGAGAGATTCTCTCACCATCTCCCTGCACTCAGTCTTTTCAGCTGTGGAATGAGAGAGCTACCAGCATCCACACCACAGTAAAGAGGACCTAAGAAGAAAACGGGTATAAAACCCACAGACACAAAGTTAGGTTCTGCTCCTGCTATGATTATCAGCACAGTTTTTGTTTGTTTGTTTGTTTTGTTTTTGTTTTTTCCCATGGCTATCTTTTGAAATAGTTTATAAAACTGGAGTGAAGTTGTATTTAGCACACATGAGGAAACGTGTTCCATTGCTTTCATCAAATAGAGGAATACACTACTTCATTTCATCTTGGAGCAATAAACAAATAATTAAAAAAAAAACAGGTACCTCCAATTTCAGTTTGACGTCTTCTTTCGTTTTAGAGATGGAGTCTAAGTTAGAGATGGCTTTCTCCACCCCGCTGCAGTACTGTCCATAAATAACCAATCTGAAAGGGAGGGGGAAACCCGTGAGAGTGACAGAAGCAAGCAGAGGCGGAACGAGGGAATTTCAGTCTCTAACGCTATAGTCAGGGCTGCTACTACACACATGTGCATGTCTGCTTGTAGGCGGACCACAATATGCAGGTCCAAAGAGGCCATAAGAGGATGCTGGGATCCCAGGAACTGAAGTGACTGGCAGCTGTGATGTGGGGTGCTGGGACTGAACCTAGGTCCTCTGCAAAGTTCTCCAGTGCTCTCCAA
>NW_004949123.1:2689987-2715627 GCF_000317375.1 Microtus ochrogaster | reverse complement strand
GTGCTGGGATCCCAGGAACTGAAGTGACTGGCAGCTGTGATGTGGGGTGCTGGGACTGAACCTAGGTCCTCTGCAAAGTTCTCCAGTGCTCTCCACCCTGAACATTCTCTCCAGGTTCGAGACTGTTTCTAACACAGACTACATGCCGAGTGAGGGCCACTCATATTGACAGCAGCAAAAAAGGCATTTTTTGGTTCCAAATCAGAATAAGATTGATTCCATGTGTGTTTTATGGAAGACAGATTTTTACATTAGGGCTTAATGACTGCTAATGTTATTTGAATATATATATATATCAACTTTTTAAATTAAAAAACTCTTTAAGATTTTATTGGAGATAAACTTTTTACTGTTTATTCATCCTCAAGACAGTTATATTTTCTACCACAATTTTATTACAATCACCAGGACTTCACTCATTAATAAGCTTCTTACTCCTTGCTGCATATAATTAAGAAACATACATCATCTGAGAAGTGGGAAGAGAGGCACCACGGATGAAAAATAACTCACACTGCATGGAGACTGAGCATGCTTACCAAGGACAGCGCTACAATATCGACATTTTGCAAAGAGGCTATTAGCTTTGTGGGTGTTCTTATCTCTCCACTAACTAAAAGTATTAATAAACTGTTAATATTTATCTAAAAGTTGACCCAAAGCAATTCATTAGCCACTTCTTAGTATTAGGAATTATGTTGCTTGATTTAAAATGAGAGAGCAGTACATCTTAAGCCAAAAATTAAAAAAAAAAGATATTCTATGTTAATGGAAAAATAGATTGATTTCTCTGCCAGTGTCTGTCTGCCCCCCCCTTTCTGAATGTGTGTACCTATGTATGTTTTGTATGTATATGTGTTTGTATGTATGTATATATTTGTATGTGTGTCTGTGTGTTTGTGACTATATGACTATATGTGTTTGTGTGTATGTATGTATTTGTATTTGTATGTGCATGTGTGTCTGTGTGTTTGTGACTATATGACTATATGTGTTTGTGTGTATGTATGTATTTGTATTTGTATGTGCATGTGTGTCTGTGTGTTTGTGACTATATGTGTTTGTGTATATGTATGTATTTGTATGTGTGCATGTATATGTGCATTTGTGTGTATGTGTGTCTTTCTGTGTGTTTCTGACTATATGACTACATGTGTGTTTGTGTGTGTGTGCGTTTGTGCGTCTCTGTGTGTGTTTATGCATCCATGTGTGCATTTGCATGTGTTTGTGCATGTGTCTCATACTGGTCTGAGTTGGCTGGCGAGTGGACCTCAAGGATCCACCTGTGTCTGCCCCCACCCCATGCCCAGTGCTGAGAATACAAATTTTATAAGGATTCTGAGGACTTAGCACAGTCACATGGTAAACATTTACCAAGCTATCTCCCCAGACCAAGAAGTTGTTCCCTTTGACTATAAATCTAATGCTCTGAAATCAAAAGTTGTCAGATATTGGAGTATCGGCTCTTCCTCTTTGATTCCTTCACAGAGGAAAGGGAGACGGAGCATCAGTGTGAGTTAGTAAAGACTACATCATTCAGGAGTGATAAGCCCTGAAGAAGGACTTCAGTCTGTCGCTCTGCCACGTAAAGGTCTAAATATGGCCGGGCAGTGGTGGCGCACGCCTTTAATCCCAGCAACCAGGAGGCAGAGGCAAGCAGGTCTCTGTGAGTTCGAGGGCAGTCTGGTGTACAAGAGCCAGTTCCTGAACAGCGAGGGCTGTTATACAGAGAAACCCTGAATCAAAAAACCAAAATAAATAAATAAATAACTCTACACACTATACTAGGCATGCTTTTACAACTTTTATTTTATGTGTATAAGTGTTTATCTGCATGTATATATGCGCATACATATTTGGTGCCTAGAAGTAAAGAGGACATTAGGTCCTCTAGAATTGGAGTTAAAGACAGTTATAAACTGACATGTGGGTGTTGGGGCTGAAATTCCACAGGAGCAACCAGCACTCTGAACTGCTGAGCATCTCCCCATCTCTCCAGCTTATTATTATTGTTGCTGTTGTCATTGTTAATTATTAACATATAAACCTCAAACTACTTCCCTAAGATGAACTATGCTATGTTCTACTTTCTATCTGGAACTATTTTAATAAAAAAAGAAGAAATGCATATTTTCCATTTTAAATGCTAACATTCCTTCTAATTTTGAACCAATACCCACACATGTTTAAATATAAAACCTACCTTTCCTTGTAGTTAATAAAAACTTGATATAAGTTCTGGTCATCTTTATTTACAATGGAATCGTGAATCTCTTGCACTAAGCTCCGATGAACTTTCACGAGGTCCTTGGGGGGAAAAAAAACATTGCAAAAGAAAAGAAGGAATCAGAAGCAAAAACCAACCAAATGTAGAAAAAACCATACCCCACATCCAGAGCTACCCGGCTACCACTGTGGCCAGACTTGCAGTTCATAGAGCAGACAGGTGGAGGGGGTGGAGGGAAGGGAGAGAAACAGAGAGGAGGAAGCAGGAGAAGAGGGAGAGAGACGTGGGCATGAAAAATAGCAATTCCAGAGAGGACTTGAAAATATCAGAGTTCAGTGAAAACAGAAACTATCCCACTTGCTATTAGAGGGCAATTTATCCTTTACATAAAAAATAGGCATGGCTTTTTAATTTTATAATCACTACAAATTTTTAAATAAAACTAATCAAGTACTTACTGTTTTATTGACAGACTAAAGTAGTGATTCCTGTCCCTGGGACACAGAGATGCAAATCTGTTTGGTCAATTAGTGGTGCCCTAGTGCTAAGCTAACAACAATCAGACTAAATTGCCTGAAACCAGAGAACTAACGACACAAACACGAACCAAATAAATTGTGCTAACAGTTTGCTGTAGCAACTCAGAAGTCATAATTTCATTTGTATTCTGATAAGCAAGTCGTCCTCAGCAGCCAGCAAATGCCGTAGAGGGAGAATGAGGACATTTGAATCAAGGTACCAATTCTCCATTATCTCTTCCCGTGTACCCTGGAGCACACAGAAACATAACAGCAAGCTCACTCTTTGTAGGCTGAGAGTTGAAGATGAATATGTCTTCTCTGGCATATTGCTGATTAAAATCCATAAGAGCAGAGACTATCAAATAAGATGTTGGCACAATCAGAAACAGCTGATCTAACTGCCAATCTGCCAGTGGCGGAAGGTAAATGACATCCCTGGGGGTACAGCAGGGAATAGTGAGATGGACAGACAACAACATGATGATTACTTAATTTAATTAAGAGTACTGCTTCATAACAATGAGACTTGGATAATGCATGAACCTTGCTTAATCATTTGTGCACAGCACACATTCTTAATTGACCTTGGATTAAAGATAATGCTGTTAGCTTCTTCAAAAGAAAAGGATATGGGAATTTGGGAAAGAAAAAAAATCATAGAAAACACCAGACCAAAAAAAAATCATAAAAGAACGTAAGATAAAGAAAGGATGTGGAATCCACTAATGAGTGAAGATGTTCTAGGAAACACACAGCTGTACCTATCACAGTTTTACTTACAGGGATATTGATGAATACCGAGTCAAATTCTGCCGACGTCAGGAATCTTTTCAATGGTGCCATGAAATACTACCAAGAGAGAAGAGGAAAGTAACTTTAATTAAGCATAACTTTGCCTAATCTATACAATGATTTTTTTATCAACCAGCAAAATTTATTAAAAGCCAATTATTTATTAGCATTATGAACACAAATACTGGAAATACTCTCTATATTAAAAATTCTGCATTGGATAAAGACTTTATAGGGACTGGAGAGATGGTTAAAGTGCTTGCCACACAAGCATGAGTGTCTGAGTTCAGATCCCCAGAACCTATGAACAAGCTGGACAGATGTGACAGCCTCCTATGATCCCAGAGTTGGAAGGCAGAGTCAAAGATTCTTGGGGCAAGCAGGCAGCTAGACTTCCTACAACTGGCAATCTTAGGCTTCAGCAAGAGACCCTACCTCAAAAAAGAAAAGTGGAGAACAATAGAGGAAGACACCTGATGTCAACTTCAGGGACCCACTCATATGTAAACACATGTGTACACACATGAATACACAAACATGCATTCGTGCACACCATACACATATATACATGCAAACAAAGGCATAAATATAAGCGGAGACTCTTAAATATAAGACAAAATTATCCTAAAAGCTAGACGCTGTTGGCCAAGCAGGAAAACAATGGCAACAGTTGGGAGACAGGTATGAGGATGCATGTAGACCATCCCTCTAATTCTCCAACACAGGCGCTTGAGAGGAACGATCTGCTGTACATCACTTCCATGCATCGCTGCAGACTTTGGCATTCAGCCCGTACTTCTCTTCCACGGCCAGCCATCTCAGAGTCTGTATAGAGGGCCCTTCTAGGAACTTGGCCTGTCAGTTCCTTTATTTCCAATCATTGTGCACTCAACTCCCAAATCTCATGGTCACACCACAAGACACTGTCATGAGCAACATCTGCACATGCCTCGCAGGCTAACTTCAAGCAGCCATCTCTCTGAACCCCATGCCCAGCCCAGGAAGCTCACTTTATTCAAGGAAGTCTCTAGCCGTGCTGTGCCCAGTGTACTGAGTTTTACATCCTTCGTGGTCTCGATCCACTCTCTACCCAGCTTACAGCCCACGAGCCACCATCAGAACGATGCTCTCTCCTTTCAATATATTTTTCTCGATAAATAAATCTTTTGGCTATATCTATCTCGCCATATGTTGTATAAATCCATATACTATATTGATAGCTAAATTTTAAATAAGACCATGAAAAGCAATGGGCTCAGTAATGCCACATGTCTACACTGTTCCTAACCAATCGACTCTCCAAAGCCAACTCTTCTACCCCTTCTGTATTCCTATAGAAAAAAAAAGTTTTCACCTGGTTCTCATTTTGCTAACCTCTATTGGACAGGCCTTTCCTGAAGTGACCTTGCTTAGTACTGCAGCCTAAAGGCTTATCCATATACAGACCAGATTTTCCTACCAGAGGAAGACATACATACATAATATCTGCCTCAATATGGCCCAGTGGAAGTCTAAGGCAGAACACGAGGTTAACATGTCCAACAGATTCACGATTCCCTGCCCTCCATCTCTTTAGTTGACATCAGCATCCACACATTTTCTAGCATCCATCTTTGGTTCTTCCTTCTTCCACAATCCTTTGCCTACACCAGCAAAGTCTGTTGGTTCTAATTAGACAAACCATTTCCAAAGTCTAACATCCCTCTACTCTCCCTCAGTGCTATGATTTCTTGTCATCTTGGTTATTATAATATCCTTCAAGTTTTCTTCTGCTTCCCACCCTTGCTTCACAAGGGCCAGATGCTGTGTTAAAGGCTCAGATGCCTTTACACCAAGTCTGCTCAAAGGTTCTAGCTTTTGTCCCTGTATAACTCGGTAGCCCATCAGTTCTCTGGCCTCTTTCCCAATCTCCTCCACCCATTCTATCTGCCACACTGGACCACGGCTGTTCCATGAATGAAGTCTAAGCTGAGTACAGTCCCATCAGAATTTCCTAGAGCACCCCTGCGCCCTCCAATTGGAGAACTTTTCTCCCAGAACACTCTTCACGAGAATATATACATGGCTTGTGCCCTCAACCTCCTCAGTTGATGAACTAAGCACCGCGTTCTTACAGAGGTCGCTGCCATCAGACTCTATACGGTATCTCTAACACATGCCATCCATCCTCTCTGGCTGATTTTTCTTCCGGTAATTCTCCACCCACCTGGCATCCAGCCTAAACTTTCTCACGATACAGAAACTACTAGAAAAACCCACAGTCTTCCTGCCTTGGCTACTATGTTCTCGGTCCCTAAAACAGTGCCAATTAAATGTCAAGAGAGCAATCAATAGTTATAGAATGTATAAATCTGCTTTGATGTCTTTATTTTTTTCTTTGGGAGGGTTTTATTGAGTCATAATTCACGTTTCTCACAACGCAACTATGTAGCTCGCAATCCGATGGTTCTTAGAAGTTCAGAGCTATGCAGCTATCACAATCAAATGTTAAACTGTTTGCCACATAAAACATCCCACAGACACGTGTGGTCATACTCCATTTCTCCCCCTCAGCCTGCATACCCTCCCCACTCCACATACATGCTACTCTTCCCCAAAGTTCCAGGCACTTGCTTTTTTGTGTGTAATCTGTCTATACATTTGTCTATTCTGGGTATAGATTTTGAAATATTCTTTCTTTCTAATATAAGACTATATCCTTTTAAAGACTATATCCTTTAACTACCATTCCTATGTCTACTACCCAAGGTTGTACTAGTCCCTAATTCTACTTGGCACCTGAATGACTTCAGTGCTTTCAGATTATACCTGTAAGTGAGCACATGTGGTATTTGCTTTCCTGAGCCTGGCATCCAGTGTAAATCTTAGAATATATATTAACATGCACACACTGCAGAAGGAGTTGGTCTAGCACATAGATTATGCAAGGTAACCTTGGGGCGTAGATACTTGATAACTTACTTTTTCTATTGACTCCAAAGTTTCTGTATATTTTTCTTCTGTCTGCTTAATTTCTGCTAGGCAACAACTCCGTATATCATTTTCTTGTGATTTCTGGAGACAGAAAGGTAAAATTTAGACTATTTAGCTGAATTCTCATGTCAGGTTATCTAGGAAAAGGTCAAAATCACTTTCCATCCTAACCAAACATTGCCAAAAGACATGCTTAGCTGCATTTGTGACACATTTTGTTTGAGCTATTTTTTTCAACACTACAAATGAAAAGGTTTTATGTGACCATAATAAGTTTTGAAATCAATATTCTTCTTAAATAAAAGCATCTTTTTAACCAGATGTTAATGAATCTGGTAACAGAGTCTAAGCACTTCCTTCATAGACAGTAGATTACACATGTACTGCAAAAATGACTAGGAAATAGTAAAAGTATTTTTTTAAATATTTAAAAGGAATGTGAGAGTTGGGGATACAGCTCATTAATAACTGTATAGCATATATCAGGCCAGGATATCAGTCATCAGCAACACACAGACACAGAGAGATAGGGAGAGGGAGAGGGAGAGGGAGAGAGAGAGAGAGAGAGAGAGAGAGAGAATATGTAAATTCCCTCAAAGACTGCTTTTATACATTATCATAATATATAGTTCTTTCATTTAGTGTTAAAGTTCAGCATAACACCAAGGTCACAGAGTCACAGACAAAAATGGAATTCAGTTCAGATACTGATTTTTGTTAGCTTTATAACTAGAAACAAGTTACTGGGTTTCTCTGTGGCTTGTTTTTCGCTTTCTATAAAACAAGACGGACAGTACTAAACCCAAAAAGTGCCAAGTGACAGAAGCCATGGAAAGCACGTGTCGCCTTGCCAGAGAGTCTAAACTACTACTGTTGTTAATTATAGCCCATGGCAACCACCCAGAGGTGGATAGTGGGGGAAGGCTGTACTGAGGGTGGAGGAGACCCTGAGGATCTGCTGGCCCTGCCGCAGCTGATGCTCGCAGGCACTTCAGAAGAGATGTACCTGAAACCCCTCTGGGAAACGCGGCCAAGACAGCCCACCTCTCATATACCAACTTAAACACATAGTGATTATATTTCTGAAATATAGGCTCAGTGACTTATTTCTACCCTATGTCTGTCTCTCCTCCCCAGTGTGGAACCCCACAGCCTCCCCCAGCCTTTTATTAAAGCCAGAGCATAGAGAGTAGAGATAACTCATGAAACCCCTGAAGAAGCTAAGTGACCACCCAGACGATAAAGAAGTCTTTAGGATAAGAGAATATGTGAATAAACGCCTAAGTGACTGACTTTTTTTTTTTTTAATTTTCAAATCATACATGAGAAGACAGTTCAAAGCAGTTCTTTCTGGATGTTCCAGGCACATGCATGGCATGGGAGCTATGAGAGCCTACTGGTTTTTGTTAGTATCTGAAGAAGTTTAATAAAAACAAAAAAACAAACAAACAGCAACAAAAACTTAGTGCCTTGCCCAGCCTTGATATGAGTGAGGGTATGTGTCTAGTCTTATTGCAGCTTGTTCAGCTGACAACCCCGGGGAGGCTTGCTCTTTTCTGGCGGGAAACAGAGGAGGAATGGATCTGGAGGAGAAGGGAGTGGGGGAGGGGCTGGGAGACAGTGGAGGGACACTGTGGTTGGGTTGCCATGTATTAGAAAAGAATTTAAAAAAAGAGAGCCACTTGTGACAAGAGCTAGCGAGTGAGAAGAAACCGCCGCTGACATAACTTGTGCTAAAATTAAAATGAAAAGAATAGATCTGCTTTGGAAACGATGTACTTTCACAATTACTATCTCACGATTCACAGAAATGGTAACTTCCCGCCACTCTGCCACTCTGCAGCCAACCGGCATGGCAACAGCCCCAACAGCCCCTAATGCTCAGTTTTCTCAGGAAAGGGTTAGACCATAAAGCCCTACAGTCATTTTGAACTTTAAAAAAAAAAAGCAGCTCCTGTCTCCAAATAAGTTATTACCTAAATTCTAAACAAACAAGGAGCTTTAGTTAAATATTTCAACAGAAGTTAAGTAAGGACATTAATTGACCTCCTAACAACTAATTGCCTTCTTAAAAAACTACTTAGAGTTACTTTAAAAAATAAGCAAAAGCCCTACAGGCTGCGGAGCTTCCTCTGCCTTCATCAAGTCCTCGTAGACTTCGCCGCCTTCATCCTCGCCGTACACACAGTCATACAGGTCTTCTTCGTCCTCCACGCGGGTTTCACTGAAACAAGGAGCGTGGTTATAATGGCTGTATTCTAGTACACAGTGGATAGAACACTGAGACATTCCCTAAAGGTTCTACTTCAAAACAGACTGAAATTTGCCCAATGAGCTTCACAGAAAATTCAGAGAAGTGGGAAAATGGAATTAGTGGAGGGAGTCAAGAGGCTCCCATTAAGACTAGGTCCCTCCCAATCATCTCAATGACAGACAGAAGAATCCAGCCATTGGGACGGTGGTAATTCATACCTAACTGGCTTTTACTTTCATAGAACCATATTAAGGATCATCTTGCAGCTAGCCACAGCTCTAAGTCTCTGGACACTAGTTATCGTATGGCTATGGCTTAGTATTTGATCTACCAAAAATGATGAATTTTGGGAGCTCTGAACGTTACCAGACTTGTCAAAGGGAACCCATCTACTCTACAGCAGAGTCATGGTCTCAAAATCAGGTTTGTTTTACACAGAATATTTTAATGGTCTCATCACACTGACTCTGCATCCCAGTATTCCATGGCCTCAGCTTCGTTATATTATTAAAGGGCACAGTGTGAGAAGGTGAGGAGCTGAAATAGTGAAACTCTGTTTGATAACAGCATCGGTTGCTGTAACGTTATTATTGTCTAATTCAGTGCTTTTCAAACCATGCTCCGAGAAGCTCACTTTAAAGATACAGAGACATTCTCTATAATCAAATTGCCTTTATCTGTGCTAACTGCCTGCATTTTATTTTTAAAGAGGGGGGACAGGCAAAGATCTTTAAAATATCTAAAATCTATTTTACAGTCATTAAATGCCACATGTCGGTTTCTTGGGAATATTTGTACTTTCCAGTTCCCCGTGAGTACTTGGACATTAGCGGTGGCTGTCCAGGGCACTGTTCCCAAACCCCTCCTGAGAGACGATGAGAATGGTCAGCCATGGCATTCCCTCCATTTTAGGACTGCTACCCTCTTCAGTTTCTCCTCCTGGTTTAAAACCTGTAGAAATGCCTTCTACTAACACAACCCCACAGAATGGCCTTGACCAATACAGAGGTGCTGGAATGAGTTAATCCCTCTGAGAACGAAGCTCAGCCCTTTCACATCACCAGCCCTGAGCCCCCTCTTCAGGCTGCACAGGCTGATGGTTATAAATTGACACGAACAAAACCGAAGACACTGTGGCTGTGTCAGCCCGCAACTTGGAACATTTTTCAGAGCTGGTACAATCACAGGCTGTTTATGTTTGTCATGAAAGATTATTTGGAGGCATTTGACAGAAGTGAACTGTCAAAACCCAGAGGGAAGGGAGGTCTATGAAAGGAGGGAGCTGAAGCCTGAGAGAATGATGCTCTGAGAAAAATTCACTTCAGAAGTACTTGTCCACCCACCTAGCCATCTGCTCATCCATCCAGCAGATATTTTTGAAGAACTGACTGAACTGCACGCTCTAAAGACATATATATATATATATATGCTCTCCCATTGAGGATCTAGACCAGTGTGTAAAGGTGTTTGTCATGTAAGTGTGAGGACCCGAGTTTGAACTCCCAGAACTCCCAGTAAGCTGAGCATGTTAGCACCTCTTTAATCCCACAGCTCTATAGTAAGATGGAGACAAGAGAATCCTTGGAAGTGTGGGGGCCAGCTAGCCAGCCTGCTGCACATAGTCCCAAACAATATAGGAGGCAAGGATGTCATCTGACCTCCAAACACACGCCTGGGCACCCATGTACCACACACTCACACATGAATGCACATACGCATCATACATAACACACAAGCACACACAAACTGACTTATAAGAAGAACAGCCATAAGCATATAATCTTATATATGCAACAAGAGAAATTAACAGAAACTAAAGAAGCAGAGAAGAGAAGAATCACTAAAGAAAGCCAGGGAAGGTGTCAAAGAGGTCATATGACTCAGCTAGATTATGAATATGTCAGTTTATCCAATAGCTATCTGCTGTAATAAATACTGTTTTCTGGGAGGGTATAGCTGAAGTCTATCCTAATAGAACTTCAATGCCAATAAAGGTGGCACACATCTACATCAAGCGAAGAGAGAGCCTGTGCTCCTGAAAAGGGCACTAACGCGAAGGATGGAGTTCAGAGAGCCTGGGGATGCTGGCCTTGGCAACCCCTCAGGGCAGTGTGCAGGACCACTGGAGGGAAGAGCTGAAACAACCATAAGGAGCCATGCATTCGGTGAGCTCAACCTTAACTGGGATAACCAGGAAGCAGCAGGAGATTGACAGAGGAAAGGGAGGTGGGGAGGAAAAAACAGGCAGGAGGACCAGAAGCTAAGAGGCAAAACGCTATGAGGCTGAGAGCTGCAACTCGGGCAAAGGATGATGAGGAAGGAGTCAGGGAAACTCAGGACTGTAACATCAGATACAGATTAGGGGGCTTAGGAAGAGAGGATTAGGGGGATCACAGAGGGAAGAGAAAGGATGAAAGTTGCATTTCAATTTCAACTTGCACTCTGAGGAGTCAAGTCATACTGGCAGCTCTGTGATTTCCATAGCAGGGCATCTGATGGACTCTGGTTTAGGACACAGCAGGACAACTGGGCTAGTCTGAGCACTTAGCTTCACTCTATCTTGAGGGTGGGTGAGATGGGGTCTCTCTATACAGCCCCAGCTGTCCGGAGTCCGGGTATTTTATGTAACCCATCAAATGGCAGGGGAGCCTCCTGAGGTCATGGTGGCTCTAACTGAGACAATCAACTGTGGAGGGGCTGGTCCTGATGGGAGGGGTCTTGCCAGAAACAAAATGGACTGTGGAATCCATTCCCGGACATTGTGACTTGGAAACTCTTCCTACCTGACACCTAACATCCCCTCTGAACTAAATCTTCCCTAACAACACAACTAAGCAGAACTAGGAGGGCAAAGGCTATACAAAGCAAAGTGTTAGGTATCAGTGTCCTCCGTTGGGGTTCAGCCCAGGTGGGGCTTTGAAAGAGCATCATCACTGCATTGGACATAATGTGTTCTTCCTAAGAATCCGATTACAAGACCAGTAACCTTACAGTCACTTCATAAAAGACCAATTAGTTGGATAATCAGCATCTATCCTACTTAATGGCAGTGAGTTCTTGGAAATTTAGAATCAGCAAGAAACTATTCTCAAAGGACATTAAAAATATATGACTTCAAGGCCACTCCAAATGTCCTCAGTCTAGAAAGAATTATTCGCTGTCCACTGTTATGGCTGCCAGTAGTACTCTCCTCACCGGCTCTTCTAGTGAGCGATCCCACAGCACCAAGTCACCACACATGTCATCCAGAACAGTGACTAAGAACCTCTAGAACTGTGCCAGGCAGTGGTGGCGCACGCCTTTAATGCCAGCACTCAGGAGGCAGAGGCAGGGGGATCTCTGTGAGTTCGAGGCCAGCCTGGTCTACAAGAGCTAGTTCCAGGACAGGCTCCAAAGCTACAGAGAAACCCTGATTCTTGAAATAATAATAATAACTAATAATAATAATAATAATAATAATAATAATAATAATAATAATAATACCCTCAAGCTTCATGATGTGAAACATCTGGGTTCAAAGACTACTATGTGTGATATCATCTTAAAGAAGTTAGCTTGATATGCAAATTTGGTTTTTCTCATTAAGTTATAACAGTAGGAACTTAACACAGTCACTACATAGATAATGCACAGAACATGTTAGTGCACAACTGAGCACACAACACACTCTTCCTGTTGCATGACTAGACAGCAGAGAGAGGATGCCTGGCAACCAGTAAGTGTTCGCGCTCCTTTGGCTTAGTCATGTGCATACACCAAACATAGCTCAATCTCTTTTGCCTTCATTTTTCATGGATGTGTGTATGTGGTATGGTTGCATGGGCACGTTTGTATATGTGAGGGTGTAGGTTTGTGTGCAAATGTGTGCAGCTGAATATATGCAAGTAGGTGTGGAGAGGCCTGAAGTTGATAGCTGGAACCTTCCTTGATGGCTCTTCCACCTGATTCACCGAGGCAGGGCCTCTCAATCAGACCCAGAGCTCACCCATATGGTGAGTCTCATTAGCCAGCTCGCTCGAGAGGAACCCCACTGTCACAGCTTTCTGAGGCTAGCATTACAAGCATGCTGTAGTGTCTAGCCACTATTTAAAAGAGGATTCTAGGACTCTAAACTCAGATCATTTTGCTTGTACAGCTGTTTTAACCATTGAGCTATCTCTGCAATCTATCACTGTTTAAAGTTCTAAGAACAAAGACATCCACAAGGTTCCTGCTGTCACTGTCTTAGGGTGAAGACACAGACAGTCAAGGGAGCAAACCAATGTGGTCATAGCCAGAAACACCCTAAAAACAGAGTAAGGAAAGGACGTGGTGGCCATTTTTGCTGGGTCACAGGGAGGTCTCCCTGCAAAGGGACGCCTGAGACAGACAAATGGGAAGGGTCCAGTAACATGAGCAGATAAAACAGTCGGCATAATGGCAAGTTCCGTGTTGAACAGATGAAAGAATGGATTCCCGCAGATTCCAGGAATTGCCCTTGGAGCATAATCCATCTCTTAGAATTCTCTGCAAACATGCCTGAGCTATATCATAAGGTCTCTGAGGAGAGAGGATCATGCTTTATATTTATTCTTAATCTGCACAAGTCACTCAATCAGCAGAAGATAATCAGCCGCAAGGCTTTCTGCCTCGCCCGACTGTGAAATAGCAAAGCCCACAGGATCCTCTGCTTGGCAGAAGCACCATCTACTGACACATCCCTGAATAACTCCAGCCTGCATCCGTCCTTC
Source organism: Microtus ochrogaster (assembly GCF_000317375.1). NCBI lineage: Eukaryota > Metazoa > Chordata > Mammalia > Rodentia > Cricetidae > Microtus > Microtus ochrogaster. The sequence goes on along the minus strand of NW_004949123.1, from coordinate 2,702,130 downwards.
CTTGGACTGGCAACAAAGCACACACTTTCTGCCCTACAACCCAGCAGTAAACTTTATTTCTTTTTTATCATTACTTAATTGTGTGATTCTAGTTTCATCTGCCTCTCTATTATGCCTTTGAGAAACGACCTGTTTTTTCTTCTCTGCAGTAAGTTTCTCTTCATATGAACATGGGACAAGAACCAAAAGTCGGTTGTAGCACATTTCCCGTGAAACTTCCCATCGTCATTTTATAGATAAATTTTATTATGTCTTATCACATCCCATTCACCCTGCAGAGAGCTTATTATAGTGCGCATCTATGCTAAGTACAAATTTGAGCAGTGGCTTAATTTTACGGAAAATCTTCAACATACTCTATTAAGTCAGGAAGGACTTTGTAGATGTCTTCATCGTTTATGCTTTCTTCTGTAGGAAAGGGCCTAGGGAGGAAGAAAAAAAATATGGGAGGGTGAGCAATCAAGATGAGCATTTACCGCCAATTAAACAGTAAAGCTTGCTGCCACTCAAACAAGCCATAGCGCTGAAGGATTTCTAGGGCTTCTCCAGAAGCGCCTGCCCAGCAGCTGCGCCTGGGGTCTCCCTGGGCAGACTGCAACACCTGCTACCCTAAATCACCGCCAGCATCAGAGCCAGTCCCTGCAGACACAGGTGCAGCTGGGGACAGGCTAATGTGATTACCTGATCTCCCACCTGCCACATACCTGCAGGGTCACCCCCCACGACACCCACCACAGTGCCCAGTTCAGGAGGCAAGCAGCCTTGTCTGTGCCCCATGCCCTTGCCTTCAGCACCCTCACAGCAGCTGGAAGATCTGACCCAGCTAAGACTCTGCCAGCCAATGGTCTTCCACGGCTCAGCTCACTGGTAAGGATGACGATCGTGAGAAGACGAAGACAGCATATATATGGCTTTTGACCCAGGCAGTCTTTTCTGTTTGGACATCAGGGTATTTATGTTGTATTTTTTTTTATTTCATTTCAAAATAACTAGGTAGATTTCAAAGAGACTGGCAAGTTGTTTTCGTCCTCTGTTAAAAATACCCCACTTCAATTTTCCCCCACGCCTATCATTTGGCATCTTTGTTTGACTCATAACAGTTCTTCTTATGATAAAAATAATGTTTTAAAAGTATGCCTAACAGAATCACCATAGCAATTATATTTCAATGACAAATGCTCTACTCTTTGGTAGTAAGCATGTTTCATGTTTATAAAAAGGAGCCACCAAAATAATAAATTTTGAACAATGGCTAAAGAGTTTCATTGAAAGTCAGACTTTTTAATTGTATTTTTATTATTTAAAATAATTTTGGCTTTAAATATATTATGAATTAATTTAATACTTAAGATAGCAAAGGGACCTATATATTGTTTTCCAAATGAATGAACCCATGTAACCAAGCTTTCAGAGTTGTTCTCTTTTTTTTTTTTTTTTTTTAGTTTTTCGAGACAGGGTTTCTCTGTAGCTTTGGAGCCTGTCCTGGAACTAGCTCTTGTAGACCAGGCTGGCCTCAAACTCACAGAGATCCGCCTGCCTCTGCCTCCCGAGTGCTGGGATTAAAGGCGTGCGCTACCACCGCCCGGCCCAGAGTTGTTCTTTTTTAATATAGGCACATTGTATCGGGTTTTCATGCCTACGCTGGTTCACTACAGAGAATTATAGTCCTCTGCTATAAATATAGACAAGAAAATCTCAAAAGGAAAATAGCTCTGATAGGTGTCCTTTCAGAATCAAAAGTACATACAAAGCAGGCTGTGCTTGTTTCAAAATCTACTCTATCCACACAATGACACAAAATATAGATCGACATGGGCAGCTACGCATTACTGAAGAGCAAATTAGAAGGAATTGGAGAATCAACCAGCTGACAATCTCTGGCTACAGAAAACTGATAGAATCATGGCCCGTTCCTGAGAAGGGGTCTCCAGGATGTCCTTCCGGAGACCACTGTGGTGACATCCAGGAATTGAGCTGTTGAGCTAGTGCTAGACACTCCTGTGACACCCACTAGGATCCCCTCCCTCAGAATAAGATGGAATCTGAGCACACACACACACACACAAATGAAACCAAAACCAAACACATAGATAGAGGCTTACAAAGCCGTATCATGGAGGCAGACTAGAACACAAAGCCTTGAAGACATTAGGTACAAAATGACACCTATTTCCATGCAGCGGGGCTGTATCTTCTTCACTTCCTGGTTCTTTTACTCTTTCCTGACAGCCTGCACTTAAACAGTGTGCAGTCTCTAAGAGAGAAGAGGCTTGAACAACTCACACACCTCTGCTTCCAAGCTTACCAACTGAAGTACACTCCACTACTCAGAGAATGTATAGACGAACTTGCAACATCTGAACTTTTCACGCGTTACCCAACCTTCAACACACTTTCTTCTACATCTGTCATTTAATGCTTGTGTGACTGTTCCTTAAACCCATGAAAGTTGAGAGTTATTATTACGGTCTCCTCTACAGGAACCAAATCCATTATACTTTTAAATATTTATGTACTAAAGCATTTGCATTTGTCTTAATGAATTATACATATATAAATGTTGAAGAAATTTTTTAAAAGAGCCATAACCAGTGGCAGTCACCAGGGAGCGAAGAACAATGTTCAGTCATTGTGCCTCATTCAATTCTCTGAATAAGCTCTTAATTGCTCGGTAAATCTCAGATGTGTATGTGGCACTTAATATACCAAGCACAAAGACCTTTGCAAACAATAGCCATTCAATAAATCAAGAAATAACCATTGCAATGAACTGCATGGGAAACAGGAACCACAGAGGCACGATCTTACCTGATTCCTGTGGCCAACGCTATTGGCGTGCGGGATAACCGAGATAACGTTTCTATAACCTGCGGGGGGGGGGGGGGAGAGGAAAATGATCATTGAACACGTATTTATCAAGGCTTAACACTTTTCTCAAAAGCGACAGATTTCCCATTCAATATTAACAATGGTTAAAGAAAGACAAATTTATCGACTCCTAAGGTGTGAACTGGAAAGAGTCATGATCGGGAAGCTTAAACGTCTGTGTTATACCCCTGTTCCTTTTAATTTTATGACTTAAATGAGTTTACTAAGATGCGAGTGACAGTCTTCTTCCAATAAAATAGGGAGTTAAACTCATTAACCCTGTGTATTTAATACCTAAAACTGAAAACCCTTAGAGGTCACCTAAATCACATCACAGCAGGCATTGCTGGGCAGAAAAGTGAGATTGCCGGTTCTTGAGCCTGACCACAGGACTTCAAATCCAAATTTCCCATTCATTAGCCAGGTAACCTTAAGCAACCACCGGAATTCACAAGTCTTGGCTTTTTCCTCTAGATAAGGCCTCAGATAATAGCTAATGATCATTAGAGTATTGTAAGGATTAAATAACACAGTACCTGCAAAATGGTTAAAAGGGAGCAATTCTTTATAATCACCAACTTTGAAGAAATTGCTTTGTTCTAATTCTGAAGGTGTTCAAGAATTTTCTGTTCTAAATTACTTTTGTTTATGCATTTCACAAACTCCTTATAAAGATCTTCAAGCAAGTGTGCTCTGCTAACAGTTTTGGCATCTGCACCTAGCAATTTTACTCCTCTTTCAATCCTTTATACCTAAAATCATCTTTGTCAGGAAACCAGTGCATTTTCCTCATTGGTGCATTTTTATGATAAATGTAATGGTTCACACCCTCAAAATTAAGCAAGCAAAGGAGGCTCTGCTGTGCAATCCATTTTGAGTAGGAGAGGGAATGGGAGAAAAACGTGTCTATCTGGACTGTGATAGTCTAGTGAGCACCTAAAAATCCTCAGCTCCAAGACAGAAGGGTGAACAATGTCTCTAGCCCTCAGAGAAAGCGTCTCAAGGGTGCCAGCCCCATGGATGGGTTGACAAAACACCGGGCTCAGTTGTGAGCCTATTTTGAGCCCTGTTGGCTAGTTTTCAGGTAAACTCGCCTTTGCTAGGCTTTATCAAACATGAATAAAAACAGCTAATTAACCGCTGCACAATATTGCTGGACAGAAATGAGAATGCTCCTCAAGTGATTGCGAAGTTTTATTACAGAAAACAAAATTAACTACATAGGGAATTGTATATTGGTTATAGATAGCAATGTCCTGTTGTCCCAGATTCTTGAAATTTGTGAAAAGAACAGATGTGACACGTTAGCACTAAAAAAATAAAAATAAAAAAATTGAAAGGAGAGAGAATGCATATGTCAATCAATTCTATGTAAGCAAAGCATTCTCCCAGTGAATACATAGCTCAAAACAACATATTATACATGACATGAGTATAGTTTCGTTGACTTACAAAAAAACCTGCTTCAATATTTTTAACAAAAGAGACAAAAAACAGAGATGTTTTAGGACAGTTCCTAGGGACAAAATGAAACAAGAGACCTGGAGAACGGGGAGGAGGGGGCAAAGCTACTGACCCCCAAATTCTACATCTTACCCTAACCTCCAGCTGAGACACTAGGAAATTTAAAAAAAAAAAAAACGGGAATCTGAAGACACCAAAACCACGTGTTTCTAAATGAGAAGTGTAGTGTGGGGAAAGCTTCTGTAATAATTTGAGAAGTAGTATTCAGACTCTTGGTTAACTAGTATTGTGTTTTAGACACACCCTATTGGGATAGGCCAGTACTAAAGAATCCCAGAGAATGCTCTGCCTCTTGCTGTGTTTTAGGCTGTGGTCTCAGTCCCTGCTTAACAAGAAAAACAACACAGCAATAATACATTATTACTGCTACTATAATATGCATTTTAATGGCGGTTAATTTTGTTCTCTGAAGATATTTTGTACAATAACTATAGATTTATGAAATAATTCACATTTTGACTTTTATCTGCCAACACTAGAACCGCTACAGTATTTTTCCATCCATGTGCCTCTCTCCTCACCGTAGAGGGGAAGCTGGAACTAAAACCAAAACAAAATAAAAATGTACAGCTTGATTTGGCATATAAGCATCCATCCGCCACCAGAGGGAGCCAGACGATAGTCTATTACCTTAGAGCTACTGATTACCTTTAAGCACACTGAAAATTTAGCTGAAGCAACTCCTATGATTTAACGAAGGAAGGCGATTTATTACTATCCAATACTAGAAGATAACACAGATACAAATTCATGGGCCATGGGATGGAAAGACTGTGAGGTGACCTTAAAGTGAGTGGCTGTGGGACCCTTCATTTTCAGGTCTATACTATTTTACACATAGTCCTGGTACTAAGTTTAGCCAAAACAAAGAGAGGCTGTTTAGTCAATGCGATGCTTTTAGAACAACATGTATTCTATATCGACCGTGTTTGCAGACTGAAAACAGGCACACACACGAATCAATGCCAGACCCTTCAATCCCATGTGGATCCTCCGACCTGCCCCTCTGAAGCAACTGAGAGAAAACCACTGAAAGATACTAACAGGCCTATGTTCCATGAAATACACTAATTTTAAATGGTTACTTCAAAATGATAAGTTATGGAAACCGACGCTCAGAAAGGAGGGCGAGACAGCAAGAATATCCTAACAATGAGCGATGCTGACTCCACATCCAGGACTTGCTTTTTGTATCCACATCCTCCGGCCCACTGGTAGGAAAACGCGAGCTTATAATTGGGGTAACATCAATTAAACCTACTGGGTGTGGAAGGTGGGAGACGTGAGCAAGGCTTCTCACTCCCACTTTAAATTGGACATTACATCCCAGGAGCGGTAGGATCATTGAGAAGCTTTGGGAAAGGAGAGAACAGGGCTAACTGCACTGGGGAAACAGAATTCAGCAGAGTGAACCGAGGGGACAGGAAGTCATGGGGACAGCCAGTAGACAGAATTGAATCAAACAGAGACATTCTCAACAGTTCGAAAGTACTCTAAGATAGCCACAGTGAGACCGTAAGATGTGAGATGCCCTTAGGAGTCATGGCTGAGCACTGTGATGTCCTTAGAAGCCGTGGCTGACCACTATCATGTCCCTGGGAGTCATGACTGAACACTGATGTCCTTGGGAGATGTGGCTGACCACTATGATGTCCTAGGAGCCGTGGCTGGGCACTCTGACAGCTCAGGAAGGAAGAGGAGCCTGGGTGATACAAGATTGTCTCTCAAATGATGTACCACCTGGAAAGCCCACTTCAGCGCCCCATAGGTCAGGCCAGAGCTCTGCAAGGCTGCAGGCTCCTCCAGGTGCCTTGTCTCTGACCCACTCCCATCCCACCTGGGTCTCAGGTATCCAACAATAGATCATGGCTGTAACTCTGCCCTGGCACTTATCACTCTATTTAAAGTTCTCAAAGTCGGCTTTTCAATGTTTGCAAAAGAACTCAAGATTTTTTTAAAAATTATAATATTAATACATGAAAGTTGTCTCCCTCCACCTCTTTGAGCTCAATCCAGATGGGACCACAGCTAAGAATCTGCTGTAATTCTTGAAGTTTTTTTTCTTTCTTTCTTCTTCTAATAGATGCGTTCCTAGCTCCTATCCCGGCATGATGGCTTACGTTTGTGTTCCTAACACTTTGGAAACTGAGGCAGGAGTATTATTACAACTTCAAGACCAACATGCGATGCATAGTGAGTTCTAGAGGAGAATGGATTACGGAACGTGGCCCTGTCTCAAAAACAGAGGATTTTAATATGAATCTGTTTTTTTTTAAGAGTTCAAAGAGTTCTCTAAAACCTTCAGAGTCATGCTTTGTCACTACCCATCAATCACAGCCGTGCCGTCATGCACAGATGTCCTTTCTTCATTTTAATGCTGTGTGACACTCCAGCATATGTAAATAACCCAGTGGTTTTGCCATTTTCCCAGCAGTAAGTGCTTCTAACCCTCTGATGCGAATGAAGCCAGCAGCCACATCCTTGCCAAGTGTATATTCACGTATATGCAGGCCCTGCTGGAGGAAGGATGGCTGAGCACGTAGGAAGGAAGGAGGAGCATTCTTTAAACTGCTTACAGGAACCTAAGACACTCTAAGGGCCTGTAAGAATGCAGCAAGGATTCCAGTGATAGTCTGCCCTCCAACAATAGGAAACACCTTCAGGGCAGGAGACCCAAACCGCCTCTGCCCTGCTTGATTTTCGATGAGCCATTGGACATAACTATCCGCTGCCCGAGTAAGTGAACAAAGTAATGTTTGCCTTGCAAAAATTACCGAGAAGATCCAATATGCATATCAGCAATATATATAGTGAGCTTCCTGATTTTCCTTAAGTTTTCCCTCTTAACTTATTCTCTAACCCAATAGCTTGGTGGGCAATCAGAGGCTTCAGGCTTGAGCCACAAGTGTAAAAGCCAGCTTAGCGGTTCAGGAGAACCATACAGCCTGAAGGCACCACAGCCCGAGTGAGCAGCTGTGGCTGGAGACCCAGGTGCAGCATCCAGACTCCCGCAGGCTCAGAGCAAATGCCCTATGGAGCAGAAACAAACACGGAGTCTAAAAGACGGGCTTCAGAGTGTTCGTCTGGGAATCAGACAAAAGCAGGCGGAGAGGTCAGCTGTGATCCAAAGGCAACCGCGGGAACTAGAATATTACCCAGAAGCCCTTGACTCTAGGTTCCTGACCATGAGGCCCAGCTCTAAACCCAGCCAGATGGTGAGTGGCCGATCAGCAATATATTTCACCTTCCGTCTCCTAGGAAATCAAAAGAACTCATTATATTAATTTTCTTTGCAATTCCAATTTCACACAGTAAATTGCCCCATTAGGATACGCTGCAGCTCAGCGTCACTTCCAGCCACGTTTCAGATTTCCTTGAGCACCGGCTGTGGCTTTGTCATTTTTTGCCTGCAGGGTGCCATTAGAAAGAATGCTCCTCGCACCATCTCTATGGGCCAAGCAAAGAAATATAGCCAGGGGAGACAGACGAAGCATCCTTTCTGATCAAGACCGTAAGCCATGGGGAATAAGTTTCCGTTGTTCTTAAGAATAGTGCATGTGTAGAGCTTAAATGGGTCAAATTTACAACATGGACTGACCTCAGTGGTGGGTGCAACTATAAAAAGTATTTTCTGAAGCAACCATAATTGAAATTATCAGGAGTAACTACCTCCTTTAGGAATTGTGTGTGTGTGTGTGTGTTGGGCTGTTATATAAGCAGACTGGGGTAAGGTTTTCTGAGTTCAGATTCAACCCCCCACCTTCCACGGGTGGGGTTAATTTGGAACACTCTGCTTTGGTGCCCTTGCCTATGTGAAATTTCAGGGACAGCGCAACTTGCGACACAAGCCTGCGGTGAAGGGAAAATGAAGCAATCTGGTACACTTGTCCCAGAAGCACTTCCGTGCTGACAAGGTCATACCCTCCGCCCTGCTAACCTTGGCCCTGTACCTCCAAAGACCCCAAAAGAGGAGCATCTTTCCCTTAGAACTAGCTTCATCCCTCAATAACCCCTAAATCCCACTCTCACCTCTCCCAGATCTAGGCAAGCAAAAGATTTTCTAGAAGCCTGCCCTAGATCTAAACCCCTGAGCTCTCCTCAGATGCAATCCCCTCCTCTCTCCCCGTGCCTCTGCCTTGCTAGAGGCCCCTTTCTCGTTTCCGGTGCTCTAATAACTGCCTGTTTGTCTCTGCCCTCTAGTTCTTCTTTCATAAATTTGCCCTGTACCTGGCTACCGTGAAGGCTGAGTGACATTTCGGGAAGTCACTGTGATATCCCCACCCCCACCTGAGCACCTCATGTAGCACACTCAGGGTCTCTACACCCCCCTGCCTCTCCAGCCCATCCTCCATCTCCTCTGCCGTTTGCCATATTAAGTGAGACCCAATCACATTGCCAGCTGTGCTCCAGTCAGGTCCCAGAATCCGCATTTTAGAGCAGTGGTTCTCAACAGTCCTAATGCTGTGACCCTTTGATGTGACCCTCATGTTGGTGGTGACCACAACCATAAAATCATTTTCACTGATCCTTCCTAACTGTAATTTTGCTACTTTTATATAAACCGTAATGAAATATGTGTTTTCTGATGGTCTTAGGCAACCCCTGTGAAATGGTCATGTGACTCCCGCAAAGGGAGAACCCACAGGTTGAGAACCACTGCTTTAAGGGCTATAATGTTCCCAGTACTCTAATTTACACAGGGGTGTTCAAAATTAATTACTTTCTACTAAAGGGTGGGCGGAATGAAGCACACTGGAAACAATAGTGCCCATGTTCTCATAGCAACCAGAAGACCAGGAGAAACTCTTCATCTTTCTAACTATCACCCTGGCCCAAATGCCTGAGGGACATCCTGGATGAGAAACTCAATTCTTCATCTTTCTAACTATCACCCTGGCCCAAATGCCTGGGGGACATCCTGGATGAGAAACTCAACTGTCCATTCACCACTGTAAAGGAAACGATTCTGCAAAGAAGATCGCATTTGCGAATCACGCCCTACCTTAAAGCTAGGGGTAGAGAGACAAGCTACAGACATTACGTAGCAGCTTTAAACAAGTTCAACAAAGAGAATGAAGCTGACCGTCAGGGAAGGAACAGGGTTTCCTCCAGGCTGGGGATGCAATAGAGCTGTGGAGTTTGCGGTAGACAAGGCGCTACCGGAACCAGAGGAACTCATGGATTCGTGTCCAGGGCCACGGTCTATGTGACCCCATCAGGTGACAGAAACTGAGCCTACAGAAACTGGGGCAGTTCGGTGGGGCTAAAAGAACGTGGACATTTTAATACATGTTCATAGCTGCCCACGCATCATACAGGTGGAGCAACATCAACATATTCTCCAAACTCGATTCACTTTCAGAGTCATACAACTGGCTGGGAAGGACACTGATTCTGGGGGTGGCCAATGACTACGGTCACCTTAAAGAATGACATAGAAAATACCATAAGAAGGAGGGGTGATGAATGCTGGTGTGAGGGGATCTCACAGTAGAGAAGAATGCGGCGTTGCTTAGCAACTGGAGATACCTCACCTTGTCTCAGCCTCAGGGCACATAAGGGAGAGACCTCACACAAGAGCCAAACATCTACAAACCACCTAGCAGATGGCCACAAGGACAAGAAGAGAATGACAGCCACACTCCAGCTAGCTTGCCAGCACTGATCATTTTATAACCTACTTGAAAGTGCTCATTTTCATATGTGCCGGAACAGTTCAAATGCAGGTAAACTAACTCATTGTTCTGCAGTTTCCATACCAAAGCTGAGTCAGCACAAATATGTAAGGCACACACATAACTCTTAAGATCTGTAAAAAGCTTCATTAGAAAAACATAAAAGGCTAATGTTCGCATATATTAATTTGATATAAGTGAAATGTTATTTCAACATACCATCACTATGAAATTCAAGTCATTTTACATTGTTGTTTTTCCGTAATCAATTTCCAACATCTCACATGCAAAGTGTAGTTACAGTTCATCTCAGTTCACGCCAGCTACATCTTAAGCACGGTGACCACGCGTGGCTGAGGGCTGCTGTCCTGGATGAGGGCAGCCTAGAAGAGGCCTGTGATGTACTCAGATCAGGATGGGAAAGAAAACCATGTCCTCAGGGACAAAAAACACGGACTGCAAATGTCAAGTGAATGTGGCAGTCTAAGCACAGTGTGGGGCTGGGTGAAGTGCTTTGTGAGCACGCATAAGGGCCTGGGGGTGGAGAGAGAGAGACAGAGAGAGACAGAGACAGAGAGAGACAGACAGAGAGACAGACAGAAAGAGAGAGAGAGAGAGAACCCCCAAAGACCCATACCATGAACTCTCCCCTCCAGATTTCCTCTGCCCTTTTGTTTTTTTTATTTATTTTTTATTTATTTATTAAGGATTTCTGCCTCCTCCCCGCCACCGCCTCCCATTTCCCTCCCCCTCCCCCGATCAAGTCCCTCTCCCTCATCTGCTTGAAGAGCAATCAGGGTTCCCTGACCTGTGGGAAGTCCAAGGACCGCCCACCTCCATCCAGGTTTAGTAAGTTGAGCATCCAAACTGCCTAGGCTCCCACAAAGCCAATATGTGCAGTAGGATCAAAAACCCATTGCCATTGTTCTTGAGTTCTCAGTAGCAGTAGTCCTCATTGTCTGCTATGTAAGTCCGGTTTTATCCCATGCTTTTTCAGACCCAGGCTAGCTGGTCTTGGTGAATTCCCGAAAGATCATCCCCATTGTCTCAGTGTGTGGGTGTACCCCTCACGGTCTTGTAGTGTAACCAGAGGAGGGCTACAGAGATGGGAGAACGTGGTGGCGAGCCCTGTGAGAAGGACAGCCCCCCATACAGGACCCACTTATTGTCTATTTCCCCTATCCGTAAATGTCACTTGAACACTCCGCCAATCCAGCAGGCATCCAGCTAACTGCTAATGAGACAGGATTTCTGTGGAAACTGTATTAACCCGAGGGCTCCCCATCCCGCCCCGCGCCCACCTTTTCCACCTTTCTCAGTGTCAGCCTTGGCTCAGGGCCAGACCTAATCACATCATCTCTTACTTTAACTTTACAGATTACATTTCATCAGCTTTTAGAAATTCCCCTGGACTGTGATGCACACACAAAGCTGGGAGGCGAGCTTTCACTCTTATTTAACTGCGCTTTGAGGTCCCTTCTTTCCATTCCGCGTCTTTGATTTTCCCTTTTTAAGTAGCTGTCACTGAATTGCATATAGAGATATTTTTGAAACAGCATGACCATATCTGTGGCTTTAAAACTCAGCCACCTGTGACCTCCAAATCCTCAGGGAGATGTTTTCTTGTGATCCGCAGGAGATTCTTTTTCTGAATCTCAGCTATTTCCCAATGAGCAAGGAACACTTTTCAGTCGCTAGCCGCTCTGAGTATAAGTGACTAATCCAGGATAATCTGAATTTCCTTTAGGGTCTGAGTATTTACCAAGAACCGGATCAGAGAAAATAATCCTCTCAGAGGATGGAGGAAAGTAGCTCATTGCTTAGGCTGCAGCAGGGAGAGGAGGGAGGCCATCACTCATTCCCCTGCTCTCAACGGGGAGGGGCTGGCCACATTTTTCTCTCTCACATAAAATTTTATAGTCTGATTCACCCACAACCTTGGATGGGATGTTTTAACTGGAAGAACATATGGAATTTACTTCGATGACCAAAAAAAGAAAGAAAGAAAGAAAGAAAGAAAGAAAGAAAAAAAAGAAAAGAAAAGAAAAGAAAAGAAAGGGGAAGGGAAAGAAGGGA
>NW_004949123.1:2670999-2689792 GCF_000317375.1 Microtus ochrogaster | reverse complement strand
GAAGGGAAGGGAAGGGAAGGGAAGGGAAGGGAAGGGAAGGGAAGAAGGGAAGAAATAAAGAGAGCAATGTCCCTTTCCTCTAAAGCGGCTTCTGAGACAATTTTCAACAATCTTTGGAGACAGACCTCTGATACTGGGCACACCCAACACTCCTTGGCTCAGAAAGAAAGAGCTCAGCTCCCTCTTCCCACAGAAAGTCTAGGAAAGCAAAAAAACTTCTACATGGGAAATCACATGTATACAGATGAAATCACTAAGATAACTTATGTCTTAAACTACTAGGTTAGCCACACCCTTCAAATGCCTGCCATGATAGTATCCTCAAAGTACCTATGGTGCTATGTGAAGACTTTCACATAGTATAAGTAAACAAATTCCTTGGGCAGAGAAGCAGGGTGTACCTACTGTGTACTGAACCTACTGTGTACTGTACCTACCATGTACTGAACCTACTGCGCACCAACTTCAACTCCACAGTATATACTGTGGTCTAACATTACTTCTTTTAACCTATATTCTTGCTTGCTTGCTTTTTTAACATTTATTTATTTCCTATGTATATGTGTGGGCACACACATGCCCAAGCATGCATGTGGAGATCAGAAGAAAGCTTGTATATTCTCTCTTTTCATCATGTGGTTTCAGGGGACTAAACTCAGGTCATTAGTCTTGGCAGCAGGTACCACTGCCCACGGAGCCTTCTCACTGGCCGCCTCTTCTCTTTTGATTATCGCGTGTCTTACATTCCTCCAAAAACAAGTATTCTGTGAAAACATGCAACATTCAAGAGCATTCTACACCAGGATGATCTTTCAGAATTTCTCCCGCAGACAATGACAGCAATTTGAATTATAAGACAAACATACCCTCAAGCATCCAGGCCAGACTCAATATTATACCCGGTTACAAACATCCACATAAGCTGTTGGGTCTTTCAGTATTGTTTGAAAGAAAATATGAGCAGATATAAATAGCCCCAAGGTGATGCAGGTAGCTTAGATCCTAATGTCCTGATGATCTGGCAAAAGGGACTTTATGAGTTAGATGTTTCAAAGTGGATACAGTGGACAGTTTTAGTCAAACAAGCTGTTGATTAAAAAGAGAAGAACTGAAAGATACTCTAAACCCCATCAAATCCCTGCCACTTTGATCCTCATGGGACTCCTAATTTGCATCCCATAAAATTATATTTTTTTATTGTTGAGTATGGAACAAAAGTTCAAGAGCTGAGCAATTGGTTACTTGAATCAAAAGCAAAGCTAACAGAAGAACATAATGGCATTTTCCAGCCCCTCCTGCCACAGAGAGAGAGAGATAGAGAGAGACAGAGAGAGAGAGAGACAGAGAGAGAGAGAGAGAGAGAGAGAGAGAGAGAGACAGAGAGAGAGAGAGAGAGAGAGAGAGAGAGTCAGTCCTTGGCATAAAACACTGTATCAAAGAGGCTTGTACAAAACAGCTTTGCCAACATGACTATCTCAAAATATCACACAGTCAACAGAGCTCTGGACCCTGGCTACACCTTGCCTTGTTATCAGACAATGGTTAGGGTTGTCTGGGCCTCAGACCCTCCCTCACCTCCAACAATTGCTGGTTTCAGAGAATGGATCTTATATAATCAGTTTCTGGTCACTCTAATAAAATACCCGAAGATGGACACTTGTCAAAGGTACACAGCTTATCCAGGTGCAAATGTGTGTGTGCCTGTAGGCCCAGCCCCAGGAGGCTAAGACAAAAGGAGCCTATGAGCTCAAGATCACCCTGGGACAGAAGGAATAAAGGAGAGGGGTGGAAAGGGGATGAAGGAAAAAGGGTACCACACCATAGTCTTGGAAGCTGGAAGTCCAAGGTCAGGCTGCCTTGACCGCATGGCCTCTGGTGAGGGCTCTCTTGGTTGTAACACACGGCAGTAAATGGCAAATCTAACAGCAATAATCAGAAGAGGACAAGAGGATGGGCCAGCCTCACTCACCAGATAACAACTCAACCAACCCTTCCAGAGGAACATCCACAGTGACCTAACCACCCCACATTAGGTCCAAATCCCAAAAGTTCGGCCACTTTAGCAGCACCACAACAAGCAAGGAACAAGCCTCTAGCAGATGACTCTCGGGGGAGATAAAGTCTCACAACAGGTAACAGCCTTCTAACTTCAACTCCACCCAGCAAAGCAGTTGCAGCGCTGGGTCTCACCAGTGAGTCAATCAGGCACAGCCTCACCAGTTGTAATTGGTAAGGAATCTGTTCTTTTAGAAACAAGACCCACACTGGAGCTGGTGTGCTCAGCTTCCATATGTGTCCATATTCTATATATTGATATATGTGATTGCAGATTCTTTGATGATGGTAAGGATCTAGATTTTTCTACCACGGTATATGGATACAGGATTATCTCAATACTTAATGGCTACCAACTTTCTGAGCTCTAATTTCTTTTTAAAATGTGTAATATTCTGGGACCAACAGAAGGATTAAATCTCTTCAAGTGAGCACCTTATATTACAGGTATTCATAAAAATATTTTAATTAAGCCAGGCAGTGGTGGGACATGCCTTTAATCTGAGCACTTGGGAAGCAGAGGCAGGGGGATCTCTGTGAGTTTGAGGCCAGCCTGGTCTACAAGAGCTAGTTCCAGGACAGGTTCCAAAGCTACAGAGAAACCCTATCTCGAAAAAACAAATGAATAAAAAAAAAATTAATGAAAAGGCACAGTGACACATGCCTATAATTACACCACTCAGCAAGAAGCTGAGGAGGAAGGGCCACTGGAAGCTCAAGGCCACCCTCTATCTATATATAATAAGACCCTATCTTTTAAAAGTTGAAAAACCTAAATAAAGTTAAATGTAATTGATGATTTCCACTCTTTGGGTTTTTGCTATTTTTTTTAATCTTAATTCTCAGGCAATGACAATGATGTCATTGAGGCAAACACAATTTTTCTTAAGTTCTTATTATTTTTGTTGTTAGTTTGTTTTATTTTTCTAGACAGAGTTTCTCTGTATAGCCCTGGATATCCTGGAACTCACTCTGTAGACAAGGTTGGTCTTGAATGCAGTGATCCACCTGCCTCTGCCTCCTTTAATTTTCTGGAATTAAAGACATAGGCCACCACTGTTCAGCCCAATTTTTCTTAAATTCTGAGTTGTGTTTGTTTAACATTTTGGATACTAAAATATCCTTCTCCTCTGATGCTACATGATACATCACTAATAATTCTCTGAAACTTTATTTCAGCATAGCTCACTGAAAGTCACTTTCAAGCAAAAGCCTGGGTGGAAGAAATTCTCTTGTGCTTGCTGGAGCCTCTGAATTCCTAACTTGGCAATTCTTGGATTGTGGCTATTGTTTCACAGCCTCATGAAAAGTCTGGAAAGAACACAACCCTGCAGGACACCTCCATGGGGGCTGGAGTCGTAAGTCAGGTCATGGTTAAGATGTAGTTCTTATTTTTATTTTGCATGTGTATTTGTCTGTGAATATGCCACATGTACAAGGGTGTCCACTGAGGTCAGAAGAAAGCATCACATCACATCCAGATGGAGTTACAGAACTATCCAATTGTGAACTACTCAACGTGGGCTCTGGGAACTAAACTCCGATCTTCTGGAAAAGGAACAAGCACTCTTAACTGCTGAGTCACTTCTCCAGCATTCAGCCTAGGGTCCTCCATCTAGAAAGTGTTCAAGAAGGTCTTTGGCCTTCCTGTGGCTTGCAGAGGAGGAAGCAAACATAGAAAAAGGAAGAGTGTCAGACTCAGCACTGACAATGGCTGAGGGGCCCCATCTCCCTGGCTTCCCTCCTGATTCTCAGGCCAAGGCATCCTGCACCTCCAATAAACAGGATATTCACACAGTACACGCAGTCGCATGTTAACAGCAGCAGCCAGCTATCTAGTAAGCCACACAGCTACGTAATTCCGGTTGTGTTCTCATGTCTTGATGTTTTGTTTGGTTGTTGCTTTAGTCTTAAGATGGGGTCCCACCATGCCAAGCCTGACATTTGTATTAAGATATTATTGGTGAATTCCTGAAAGATCATCCCCATTGTCTCAGTGTGTGGGTGTACCCCTTGTGGTCCTGAGTTCCTTGCTCGTGCTCCCCCTCCTTCTGCTTCTGATTTGGACCTTGAGATTTCTGTCCGGTGCTCCAATGTGAGTCTCTGTCTTCTTTCATCGCCTGATGAAGGTTAATATTCACGAGGATGACTATATGTTTGTCTTTGGATTCACCTTCTAATTTAGCTTCTCTAGGATCGCGAATTATAAGCTCACTGTCCTTTATTTATGGCTAGAAACCAAATATGAGTGAGTACATCCCATGTTCCTCTTTTTGGGTCTGGCTTACCTCACTGCACATACTGGCTTTGGGGGAGCCTAGGCAGTTCGGATACTCAACTTACTAAACCTGGATGGAGGTGGGCGGTCCTTGGACTTCCCACAGGTCAGGGAACCCTGATTGCTCTTTAAGCTGATGAGGGAGAGGGACTTGATCGGGGGAGGGGGAGGGAAATGGGAGGTGGTGGCGGGGAGGAGGCAGAAATCCTTAATAAATAAATAAATTTAAAAAAAACATAAAAAAAGATATTATTGGATATTTACTAAGAAGGGCATATTAATTGTATTCAGCAAAATATTTTAATGAGAAATGTAAAAATGTTTTTTGTATTCTGACAACCAAAGAGATAGTTTTCAAACTTTCTTTCTGCTGCTGTTTAAATGACATTTGGTCAGAATTCAAGTACTGAAACGTGACAGAAACACAGAGGATGACGCAGAGTGGCCATGGATAAGCAGAGGATCAGAGAGGCTTTTGTGCAATAACAACCTCTCCATTTCCCAAGAAGAGCCCAGCACCTTGAAAAAGAGCTTATGTTAGGGGATATTCGATCACGCTATGGACCCTAAGCTTGCATTTGAATTGATTAAATAAAATTAACCTTGGGACAGGAGGTTGCATTAGCAACCTAGTTAACAAAAAAGTCATCATAGGGCCTCAGAGGGCATCTGGGAGAGCTAGAAAGACACAGGAAGTAGTAGGGTGTGGTTTGAAGTAGCACAGCCTTTTCTGGTTTAGCAGAGTGGAAGCACGGGTCTTCTATGATGCTAGCAAGGAGAGAGCATTAGCTAGTTGCTATTCAGCCTCTCTGAGATCACAGATTTTCACCCCAGCCTTTGAATATCACATCTTATTTACAATTAAAACAACAGAGATTCTGCTAAAGCTACCTTAAGCTGTAGTGACAGGACCACTGTCTGTGGGAGCAGAATTCTACTAGGCTGTGGCTTGAGAAGCCAGGCCATAGTTAGATAAGCAGGCCAGTGACCGTGAAATTGCAATTGCTGGCTGAGAAAGCAATAAATTAAGACACAGACAGTATGCTGAAGTTAAAATATTTGGTGCCCAACATGGGGCCCAAATTTCCACATAGGGCCTAAGAAAACTGAAAAGAAAGAAAAGAAATCATATAAAACAAAACAGGCATGGCTCCTTTAAGAGACGCTGCAGTGCAGCAGAGCACTTGAGCAGCAGCCAGCATGCTAAGTAGAAACAGCAAGCTAACCAAAAATCACCTGCCATAGTGAGGGCACCAACTTCCTGGAGCTGAAGTGGTTAAACACTAAATGCAGCTCTCAGCCAGGCTCACAGGCTTGAGGCCCTAGGAGGGGGTGGAGCCAACTGCCAGAGTCAGAAAGCAGTTTAAGGTTTGCCTCACATGGTCAGAAAATAGTACAGGTTCACAGTAAAACAGGTACAGACAGAAAAAAAAATCCTTTAAAGAGGTAAAGTCTTTAAAGAAAGAAAAAAGTAATATTTTAAAAGCAACATAGAAATGGGAATAACATAGGTAGTTTGGATCCAGTATAATGTTTCATTGACTTTGAATTTTTTAAATGCTGATAAGTGAATGACAGCTGCTTAGAGACATGGGATTTTAACTCAATTGCTGAATTAAACCAGTCGAGATACTTTAGGGTTATCTTAACTTTAAAATATAATTTAGAAAATGTATTGCACCGGAGGATCGATTATGTTTTTCTTCCCAAAGGAAATGAAAGGCTATAGATTCCTTCAAAATTAATAGAGACCAGATTTGATTGGGGGGAAACACCCTAAAAATATTGGCTATAGATATAAAGAAATAAACTTTAAAAAATACAAGATAGGTGATATGTATATGTGCTTATCCCTTGACTTGGGAACAGCTCTGAGACTAGATGAGACATGATAAATCTTCTTGGTTACAGACTCCTCGTGACTTCTTATTACATGCCATCCTTTCATATGGCATGGATATGGGTTTTGGCTATAAAGTCCAAACAACTTATAAAGTTATCAAATGTCTTTTATCTATTCAAACATAAAACTAAATGTCAGCTTTGGCTGGCATCTGTAAAACGTACAGTTCATACTTGTGTTGATGCAGATATGTATGTTACCTTTGAAAGTTTGTGTGTTGTCAGAGCAATGGGACAACACCAATGAAAATGGTGGGCCAGGTAATCTAGCCTTTCAGAGTGCCTCTGTTTCAGTTTCTTCAAAATTCTGCATTCAAAATAACATCAAGGCTGCTAGCTGAGATGGTCCAACCTCACAGACTATTCAAGCCAGAACTTCAGATAAGCCTTGTACTTTCCCATTACACAGAGACTGGACAACAAATGGTATAGCTAGTTTTCTCAGGACTTGATCATTTTCTCAATTTTTGCAGGGTACACAGAGTATGCCCTTATCCCCAGGCAACAGGAAACATTCTACAGGACACAACACCCACATTCTCAAGAGGTGGGATGGATGGTTTTTGGTCATTCAGTGGGTCATAGGTGTTTGTCATCATTTGGTGGGAACATAGGAATATAAGATTAAAAGACAACTGTTCATTTCAAATATTTTACAATGGTATAGATTTTTTTGTATATTGATACAAATTTAAGCTTAGTTTTTGCTATAACATATACATGTTTCTACTCTTGTTTAAAGTATTGCATCTATGAAGCTCAGTAATACAAAGTTATAGTCCTTGAAAGCTATTATTACAAACTGTTTAGGATAATTTTTAAAAATGCAGGTTGGTAGTTAGTCATCTATAACAAACTTGTAGTCATACTAGGTATGTTTTCAAGGTTAAACAGATATGTTTCTGATAGATAGGTTATATTCAAATGCTTCAGAGACATATAAAATATAGAATTTAGATGTTTAGTTACCCAAGGCTTTTTATAACAGAGAGACATGTCTGCTCCTGGCAGCATCACTCTACTTCATAGAAGGATGACCAGTATCAAAGACTCTCTATATGGAGTTAGTTTCATTGTGGCAAAGCTAGCCATGTGGGTAAGAAACTGCCTTTGCCTCAACTGCTGACAGTATATTGTACAAATTGAACAAGCAGGATACAAAGGAAAAAGAGTGCTGAACTTTCCCAAAACAAGGTGAGATAGTCCTTCAAAACTGCTGCTTCACACACACAAAAGTCTGTCAGAAATTCTAGGCCTGTAGACTGAAGATGGATATCATGACAGTACAGAGGAACCTTGGGCGAGTTACAGGCTATCACCGTAGCCTTGGAATCTCAAGTCATATTCATAATTATATCAATAGAGATTTAGTTAAAGCTACTTTAGTGGCAGCAACAGAGCCAGTGTCTGTGGGAACAGAATTCTGGCCAGGCTGTGGTCTAAGCAGCAAGGCTGCTGCTACTAGCAGGCCAGTAACTGTGAAGTTGCAATTTCTAGCTGAGATAGCAACAGATTAGGTGCAGCCATTGTGACAAAGTTAAAACAACAGCTCTGCATTCTATTATGGAAGTTCTGAATCTCTTTCAAAGTTATCTTATTTCATACTATGTATGTCCAGTCCATCAACATGTGTTGGAAAACCAATTAACTGTGAGAATTTTCCTGATTCAAATTTTGTCTTCTTATTTGCCTTTTCTGGATTTGGTGGTCACTTCTTTATAAAAAACAAAAGCAAAAATGAAAGAAGAAAAAAGAAGAAACAAATAGACCTACTTCTGAAATAGAGAAAAAATAAAACTGAAGTATCAAAACATTTCATTCAACATTCTCCAAATAATTTTTCCATACTCAAACTTCTCAGAATGGTAACTAAAATAAATGTAAAACTTAGTCACAGAAAACTAAGGGGATGGTTGTCTGGCATGGGTATAGAATATGCAAATTGATATAGCAACCTATTTCTCACTTGTAATTACTTATTATCTTCAGCCTATAAGGACAAAATCTTACTGAAAATATTTGTTAGAATTTTCCTTATTGCTAAAATATCAATAACTCAACTGTGAATAAAACATGGGAAGCAATGGGTATATTATTAGTTATTGTTGTTGTTTTTGAGACAGGGTCCCATTGTATTGCTCTGACTGTTCTGGAACTCACTATGTAAATGAGGCTGGCAGGGATCTTCCTGCTTCTGCCTCTGGAGTGCTGGGGTTAAAGTTGTGTTACACCACAACCAGGAGCGAGATTCAACAATCCTGACACAACCACAAATGTAATGATGGCTAGTAGACTTTATCTACTACTGCTCATCACCCGAAAAGGAACTATTTTAAACCCACTGAGACCAACTCTTGGTATCTAGGTGTCAAAATGACCAATTCAAATCAAGACATCTTTCCGAGAAAGACAGTTTCCATATGAACACTAATACTTTCTTTTGGTCCTTTCTTAAACGTTTTATTTCAAATATGTAGATATTTGGAAGGGAAGTAAAAGCTGCCATGTACCACTGTACTTCAAGACTTGTAGACTGATAAGGGATTATATAGGAAGTGCAATCTACATAAATGCCTCAACACTGCATAGGGGTGAGTCAGGAGGGAGAGCAATCACTGCACACGACCTTGTGTATCAGGCATTAGCAGCTTAAAGAGCTCCCCCTAGAGCAGCAGCCTAGCCCCCACATTCCAATGCCCTCACTCTGACTTAGCTCTATAAGCAAATAGCAATTCACATATGTCTTCCGACACTCAACTCAGCTTTGTATATCTCTGGCTGTCCAGGAACTTGCTATACAGACGAGGCTGTCCTCGAACTCATCGAAATCTGCCTGCCTCGGCCTTCCAAGCACTGGGAGGGATTAAAGGCATGTGCTACTATGTCCAGCTCAGACATTTCTTATAAGAGGATTCTTTAAGAACAAATAGAAGACACTTGTTTGTTTTTCTATTATTTCCTTTCTATTTAATGGAGCAATGTACTTGGTTACAAGAATAGAAAGTGAGCAGGTACCATTGTCTGTCAAGTCACACTCCATGGAAAGTTACTAACACATACCAAGACCTGGGATTTAATAATTCACAGAAATACAATGCTCAGATTATCATAACAAATTTGGCCTTTTCACACTCCTGAAAAAATGACTGACTCAGAATACAGATTTTGTTTGTTAAGAAACTGCTTCCAATATGCATACTTAGTAGTGTCCTGAAATAGAGAGATATGTCCTGGAAGCCTTAGAGGACATATAACATTTAAAAGCTCTCAACACTAAAAATTTCCATCTGTAACAGAATTATGAGACTTGTGCTAAGTGGCATTACTTCTTTGAAATGCCTGTGTTCAAGGACAACTGACGAGCACAGGAATTATGAGAAGAATGATGTGGTTTGCTAAGCCCCAGATGAAAGTGCATTGTTGAAAAATGTGCACAAAAAAGTAAAATTCAAAGCAGATACACGCATCCTTTTTCAAATTGCTTTTTAAACTCAATGCACCATTTTATAGGATAATATTTTTTATTGGGAGTCAAGCAACAAAATTGCCAAGGAAAGGCAATTTATAGCAGTAAAGCTAGGAACCTAGAAAGCGGCCCGTTGTTCTACATTGTAGGTCCTGTGTTTTCTCTGCTTTCTCTAACCCCACAGCGAGAGCAATTCATTACTGAAATTTCCATTAAAGTCAGCTACTATCACAAGTCACCCTCAATCCAGAACACTGTGACACAAGTCCCATGAAGGACAGTCTGGCTCCAGCCTGAGATGTCACCCTGCTACAGTTTCTTTGGCATTTAGAATAAATTTCCAAATTGAAGGAATCAAAAATACTTGGGATATGGATTTATGGGCATGCTATATAGTAGCTCAGGATGGCCTCAAACTCATGGCAATCCTCCTGCCTCTGGCTCTCTTGGGCTCAGGATACAGGTATACACAAGCACACTTGGCCTGCCAGGTCACCTATTATACTTTATCCCATCCACATATAGCTGCTTGCCCTACCATATTCAGCATGTGTTGAAGCAGCATTGAGTCCTACAATTGGGGTTTTCTAGTCCTCAAAGTCAAAGACCCAAGTAAACCTCTTTTGTTATAAAATACCCTGCCTCCGATGCCCTGGCAAAGCAACAAAAGCAGACCATGACATGCCCTAAATACCTAGAGGACATGCTCTTATTTTCCATATTAAGATGCTTTTTAGGTCTACAGCATTTGTAGTATAAGAGTTATTATAATGCTTCTTCTTATTCCTCATATAATCCCCCAATCCCAAGTACCAGATACAGGAGCTTTTCCCTCAGTTTTCCATAATTGTAACCAACAAAAGGAATAATAATTTCATAGCTAAATATGTATGCATATTACCTAATTACTTTCTGAGAATAAGTACTTAGAAGTTAAGCTTCTGGGTTCAAAGAGATGTATGCCTTTAAAAGCTCTTATTGAAGACCATTAGACTGCAAGAGGGTTTTGTTGTTGCTGTTCAGGTTTTGTTGTTGAGGTTGTTGTTGTTGGCAGTGGTGGTAGTGGTGGTGGTGGTAGTGGTGTGTGTGTGTGTGTGTGTGTGTGTGTGTGTGTGTGTGTGTGTGTGTTTTAACTTCACTATGAATAATGTATCCTTAAGATGCTCATGTGGCTGAGTAAAACCTGCCCTAAAACCAACAAGATTACTGTCAGATCGCTCCCTCTCTAGTCCTTGAGAAGCATCCAGAGACGATCGTGCGAATCTTCCCTTTCTTGGAGCATTTTTTACATTATCTTTGACAAGTAAGAAGATAACCAAAGCCTTATAGTTCTTTTCTTTGAACTTTACGGCTTGGAGTTCTCCTTGTCCCTTTGAGTTCAGCAACAGCTTGGAGTGGAGTCATTACTATAATTAGATACAAACAAAGTTTGGGGGAATCCACACTGCTTGACTTCCCAGAAAAGGGATGACAGAGATTGAATAAAGTACTCAACACAGTCAATGAAGAAGATCTTATTTCCAGGGAGAAATGAGAGATGAAGTGCCAGCTTTTTAATCCCTGGGTAGTATAATCATCACTGGGACACAGGTAGCATCTAGACTCCTGCATCTTTAATATGCTTTCTAATTTATAGCTAAATAAAACTGAAAATATTCTATGAGAATTTGCAATGTGCAAGGTCCTGCTATAAGTGTCTGAAGAAAAGCAAAATGTATAAAATCAAAGAGAGCTCCTAAATCTGGGGAAGCAATCAAGAGTATGTTCAAACTGTATGGCAATAGGGAGAAACATTTAAACGTTACCAAATGATAGTATAAAAGTCAGTAGGCAGGGCTGGAGAGATGGCTCAGTGGTTAAGAGCATTGCCTGCTCTTCCAAAGGTTCTGAGTTCAATTCCCGGCAACCACATGGTGGCTCACAACCATCTGTAATGAGGTCTGGTGCAGATTATTGTATACATAATAAATAAATAAATATTAAAAAAAAAAGTCAGTAGGCAATGAGACCTGTCACCACAAATACAATAGATTTCTGTAGACAAATCCTTCTTAGTGCTATCCTTCCACTGTGCAAATGCCCCCCTAGGCTCATAATGTTTGGATGTTTGGTCTCTAGCAGGTGATAGCGTTTTGAGAGGATGTGGAACCGAACTGGAGAAAGTAGGATGCTAAGGGTTGGACTTTGAGGGTAAGAGCTTACTCAGCTTCTTGGGCAAGTTTCTCTCTGCTTCTGTCAGCTAGGAAGATATGAGCTGGCTGCTTCGTGTGTTCGCACACGAAGTCTAAGAAGACTGTCACACTCTCCCTCACATGAAATCACCAAGAAAAAAAAGGAAAGAAAGAAAAGAAACCACCCCCAAAACCAACTTCCTCTCAGTTATATCTGTCGTGTGTGCTGCAGTGAGAAAGTAGAAAAAGCCACCCTGTAAATACCAAATCTATTCTCCAACCTTTTTCCCCAGATGACCCTTGGATGAAGCCGAGACGGAGAGCGGGACAGGTATTACAAAAATACTCTTGTTATTCTGTACTTTGTAGCAAAGAAGACTATTTAGAGCCTTATTAATGATATGATCTGGATTCCTTAAAACATCTTCACCAGAAAGTCTTTAAAGGTAGGTAGCCAAGCTATGGTGTCGTTTACTAACCAGGACCTGAGACACAAGGTTTTGAGAAGTTTGTGTTCTCACAGAGACCATGTTTTCAAGGATAATCTCTCCCCTGATAATATTCTATCACAAGAAGAAAAGGTAACAAGAATCCTACTGATACACTGCCAATAACAGGACAAAAGCTAAATGGATGTGTGAACTCAAACAACAGCAGCCTGGCTGTGATCTCAGCTCTTGGCCTAAGCTCCAGCCTCTGGAGGGTGCTAAAGTCACTCGACAGGCGCAGGTGTCACTTGGGCATCCCTGACATATGGATGGCATCTACATCTCTCCCTCATTGGGCCCTATTCCTCAGAATCTCAGAACACCAAAGATGAGGAAAACAGAGATGGGAGCGGGAGTCTCTCAGAACCAGAACTCAGAACTGATAGTTCTGCATCGGAAAACTGAGATCAGTCTTTGAAATTCACAGAATCATGGTCTTCTATGACCAAAGAAATTATAGTAGACACCAAGTTGGTAAGAAGCAGGAACATTTTCACTTCTATTAGTATTTCATAAAAACTGACAAACTATTACATAGTCTAATCTTAATCATTATATTTATATGACAAAACTCAGACGTTTTCTTACAATTTAAGGCTTTTCCATTACTATTCTAGGAGTGATTCCCCTCAGGGCTTCAGCTGAACAATTTTCTTTTTCTGCCCAAACACAATCTCTGAGTGGGTGATTATATCCCAACCTGGCTTCCGAACACACTTTTTCTCTTCACTCAGGATGTCCTGAGATCAACCCACAGAAAGCAGGAAGGAAGGCAGCAGGAAATGGGTCAGAGACATCAGCAGGCAGTGGGCCAGTCAGAAGAAAGAACGGGCAGTAAGGGGAAGGCAGAATCCCCCCCCCCCGAGACCATAGAGAAAAATGGACCAAACAGGAAGCATACAAAGTGAGAGCGTGACCAGAAACCAGTAAACAGATGGCAAGATGTCACTGTCAAGACAGGAATGACACACAGACAGCTCACCTTTTGAAAGCACTTTTTCTCATACATTCCCTGAGTTAGCAGTTTAACTTTTTAGTTTGTTTGTTTTTCTTTTCTTTTGTTTTTGTTTTCCAAGACAGAGGTGTGTGGTAGTCCCAGCTGTCCTGAGGCTCACTTTGTAGACCAGGCTGGCCTCAAATTCACAGAGACCCTCCCTGGCTCTGCCTCCCAAGTGCTGGAATTAAAGGTATACACCACCAGTGTCCGGTTAACAGTTTAACTTTTGAGAGACCAAAGGCCACATACAGAAGACAGAAGAATAAAAGAGGGCTATGCTTTGCTGTTTCATTTCAAAGCTCATTGGAATATGAATAGATCTCTTGAACAAGCACTGGAGTGCTAAGCCCAAAACATCCTGTTTCTTACACTCATGGGTCACCTGGGCAGAGGGATAATCAGGCTGCTGACACTCGAGCGTGGGGTGACACGGCCATTGCTAGCCATCTGCACAAGTGAGGCAGGTTGACACTGTCCTCAAATTAGGATGACATTTGGAGGGAGCCTCACAGATGAAAGCAAAGTAGAATATCTGGACAGGGATCAACACCGAATAACAGAAAATGGAGAACGATGCTTAGCAAAACACCCTGAATATAATCTGACCTGCGAGGGAAAGAAAGTCAAATATATCCTTGACTTATACCCACAAAAACCTTAGATTAAATGTTCCTCATACTTTTGAAGATAATAAACATCTTAGACAGGGGGAAGTTATAGCAGACTGCTTCAGTAAACTGGAATTCATGAAAGAACAGAAGCCCTGCACAGAAACATAACCAAAAGCAAGTACATCGCCGGCAATAAAGAAAATGCTTTTAGCATCTAAACAACAGTCACCAATCAATATGAAAACTATTAATAACCACAAAGAACCATGGCAAGGCACACACTCAAGAGAAGAGGACAAGGGCTGTAAACACACCACTTCTCAGGCGGACTTGTGGGCAGCAAGAATAACCCATGGCTCCGAAACCAGAGACGGGACTGCAAGGCTTTTCAAGTTGCAGCAGGAAAACACTGGCACCGTTTTTTCCCCCAGTCATGGTTGTATAACAGAAGCACAAACTTAAACAGCCCAGGGTGGGGAGCTGTATATATGTGAAGGGTACCCTTTTAAACACTAGGAAGAGAGGCAGGAAAAATTAAAAAAATATATATAGGAATTAAAAATACTTGATGAATTTGAAATTAGCAAAGAAGTGCCACAGAATTCTAAACCCAAATGCATATCATAAATATTTAAATAGCAAAACAACATTCAATAAGGCGATTGCAGTGGCGTGAAAATTTCAAGGAAAAAGAGAGACCAACTAAAGCCAAGAAAAGGCAGAAAGTGGACACTGGGAAAGAACGGGAAAGCCATGTTAGGCACAAGCCAAGCATATCTACCCTCTTGCACATTCTCCCTCCTCAATTGATGGGGAAGGAAATTCATGCCAAAAGTGATCAGAGGGTCACTGACTCCTGGACTAGCCAATGGTTGACCTGTATAACAGGAGACATGAGGAAAGCAGGGATTCTGGGAGAATGCCCTGGCAGCAGCTGGCATGGCCCATCCAAGACGAGAAAGTACTAAAGGAGCATGAGACAGAGGGTGTTGAAGAATTCCAAAACCAAGGTCTTGAAGCTGTAAGCTGATGTGACAGCCCTGGCAACGGAAAGAAAGCTGCCTGACTTAAAAAACATCTTCAAATTACAGCTGTAACCTACTCCAGACGAGTTCCAATGTTCTGAGCCCAAAGGAATGAAGATCCCACCTTAGATTTCCTTACACTTGAAATGAGAAGAAGCCCCATTCTACTGAAATAAGTTATAATGAAAACTTGGCGATAGCTCTAGTGTTTGTCATTTGCTTGGGTGCTGTGTGTCATTATCACCTCCCTGTGCATGAAGAATGCCTATCTTAGGAGGTGGAGCCCACTTCCCACTCTAACATAGAGCTGTCCATCACTGGCATCCCAGCCTTCACCTCAGCCTATTGCCGCACACATGACCTATGCTGTGACACTTAGATATCACGGTCCCGGTCTTCCACTTGGAAGAAGAAAGCAAATATGCATTTGCATTCTCGCAAAAATCGTTAGCAACATCTAAGGTCAGGGCTCCAAGGCAGGGGCTTATGACCAGGACAAGCATCCAGTCTCAAGGACAGAGTGCCTGGCAAGTCACATGACCAGACAAGCCCCATGGGTCACTCCAGGCATGTTTCCTTCCTGCTGGGCACCCATGCTGGGGCCACAGACTTGGGGAGTGACTCAATGGGCTCCCCAAGATGCCCTTTCCACCACTGACCTCAGCCAGCATCCAGTTCTTTGACTTACAGCTCCAAATCCAGATTCCTAAGACATGGACGAGATCAGTGTGGGAACCCTCAGCAAAGCGCTTGTTTGAAGATGGGAGATTTGTAATAGAATTTAAGCATGAGCTCACCACAGGGTGCTATCTGTTCAGGCTATTAGGAATCTACGAACAGCATCGGCAAGTTCCAGGTCTTGTCAGTAGCGCCCATAGACATGTATCTCCTTGCCTAACATAAGAGTAGCATGTTATATTAACAAAAAAGATACCTGTTTTAGAATCCAGTGAGTATGTACTTGAAGAATGACTTCAACATTTCATACTTGAGTGATCTTGGAAAGTGCCTTAACTTATGTGAGCCCATTTCTCATATATAATTTTCAGATACTCAAGTCAACCCTGGGGGAATTCCGGAGTCCAATGAGATTCATAGGTGCAAAAATCTTCAGCTCGTGTCGAATATGCCTGGTTTGGTTCTGAAGTAAGTAAGCACTGTCCTCTTAACTGACAAACACGGGTCATTTGAAGCCTTATGTAATCTCGGCCTTGTCCAGTCCTGGTTACAGTCTCCTCTCTGACCCTGACTCTGTCACCCTTCTGGCACTGTCAAATGGGCCACTAATAGGCTTCACTTAGCCATGCCAGATGGGCTTGCCTGTAGGTGCTTTCTGGTATCTGGGCTTAATGTGTTTCTTTTAGCTCATTTTCTTTTGCTCGCTGTGAGTCATAAGAACCTTAGTCTGGCAGCTCAAGTTCTTGGGGTAATCTATCTTCATAGTGGATCATTTGCAAAGTTTGGGGAATGCAAGGCAATGGCAATAACCCAAACTTTTCACAGCTAGAAGTAATCTAAAGGAATGTCGTTCAAACTCTCTGATGCTCCAAATGAGCAAAATTAAATGGAGAGGTGCAAGGAGGGACGCTTCATCACCTGTATCACCATCTCAAATACCAACCAGCTGTCACAGTATCTGCAGATGCTGGCTGGCATCATGAAGACCACAATCCTGCCTCCAGCCTGGGTCTCATGACTCTAGTCCAATCTGGACATGTCCAGAAACTGAAGAAGCACCAGACCCCTAGTCTCCAAAGCAATGTTTCTCCTATGACAAGCATTAGATTCTAAAAAGTACAAGAGCCTCCAGGATCCCAAGGGATCCTTTCAGTCTCTCCCTGAAAAGCAGCCTACTGCTCAGTGGGGAATGAATAGTGTGTGCCTGACAAACAACATGGCTAGAAGACTCTAAGAATCATGGGAGATCAAAAAGGAACCTGGAGGGAGGTAAAACTCCAACCATGGCAGCAGAAAGCCCTGAAGGCTTGTGGAGATGCACTGAGCATAAACAGTCCTAAAGAGGTCCACAGAGACAGGAGCATTCCAAAGTACAGAGCCAGATGCACAGTGAGGAGCATGGTGCTGGCCGGCGCACAACACATCTGGGGAAGGAAGGGGAGCCATCAGCCACAGCAAGGGCCAGGTGGCAAAAAGATAAGACACGACACTGAAGAAGCAGATTATGGTAGATTAGGAAACGGTTCCAAGCTGTGTTAAGAAGGTAAGATTTTTCCCTCTGTAGTATGGGGAGCCGTCAAAAGTGCAAACAGGAATGAAAACAGCTGAGTTTAGGGAATACTCAGAGGAAGGAAGACAGGGAATCAGAGAGGCCAGGTAAGTGACCTCTACAATGGCCAGAAAGCAAAACAGGGTCATCTGAAGGCAGGCATGAAGACAGGGAAGGAGAGGAGTTCTGGAGCAGCAGTCAGACCATAGGGGGGCATGGATGAGCAGACAGGACCATATCTCTCGAAGCCAGAAGCATAGACACATCTATAACTGTTCCACGTGCAAACTGAACAACAAGAAGAAAAAAGTCTATCTGCTAACAAATGTTCCCCATGAAGACCACACCACTCTGTACTCACATGTTAACCACACAACCAAGACTTAGCAGAACAAATGCCCCATGCACTGCTCCCCCTCCCAAAGCTCTGGATACCCTGTTAGCACAGACTATAAATTCAAAAAGACACCAGGTGGCACAATAATCACCAAACGGCACGTAGGAACTCTCAGTTTTGCAAACTGTTCCAATCCGGTTCCCTCCTGGGCCAAGTTCAGGAATGAGGGGCAGAATACGCTCCTCTGTACCACGTGACAGAAGCTGGTCTAAACCAGTGACAGCCTTCCAGACTTACAGCCACCCCCAGAGGCTGCTTTCCCACTCAGGATCCCTCTACAATGTAGCTGCAGGCTCTCTGCTCAAAGTGTCCCCATTAACATCATGGAAATGTGCCCAGTGTTCTACCAGGAAATGCCAATCATGCTTTCAGCGGGGACTACCTGAGAACCACACAGATCCAAGTTTTAGAACAAAGGAAAAGTGGAGAGGAAAGGAAAGGGCAGAGAGGTTAATAAAATAAAATTATTATATGGTGGTATTGTCTGGAATGAATAAAATATGAACTCAAATGATGTATCTCTGGAATTTAACAACAGAAGTAAAATAAATAAAAGCAATGGTTGTAATTTTTTGTTTTGTGCTATGAGACAGGGTTTCTCTGTAGCTTTGGAGCCTGTCCTGAGAACTAGCTCTTGTAGACCAGGCTTGCCTCGAATTCACAGAGATCCTCCTGCCTCTGCCTCCCCACTACTGGAATTAAAGGTGTGTGCCACCACCAATCCTCTAATGATTGTAGTTTTTTTATATTAAATATAAACATGCATGTAATATAGATCTAAATTTATATACACACACAAACAATATAAATAAGGCTTTTTAGTATGTACAAAGGTGGTAAAAGTATACAACACAACATCGCAGCAGTGAAAGCCAAGGACACTCTCCTAAAAGCATGTGTCTAATTAGCTAGTTTCTCAGCCTTCCCTCCTAATTGACACTTGCTAACAGCAAAAGTTTTAAAGGGAAGGTTACAGGCTGTGGGAACGGCTCAAATGGTATAAACACTTGCTGCACAAACATGAGGACCTGAGCTCAATTCTCAGCATCCAAATAAAGAACCTAATGTTGGGGTTGGAGGGATGACTCAGCAGTTCAGAGCGCTGCTGCTGCTGCTGCTGCTGCTGCTGCTGCTGCTGCTGCTGCTGCTGCTGCTGCTGCTGCTGCTGCTGCTGCT
>NW_004949123.1:2658196-2670221 GCF_000317375.1 Microtus ochrogaster | reverse complement strand
ACACACACACACACACACACACACACACACACACACACACACACACACACCAGACTTTACCAGTCTCTCATGACTGGTGTACATGACTTCTCTTATATACTGGATTTTTGTAGTCAAAATGTAAATGAAGTTTTGTTCCATTAAATTTTATGACCCCACAGAATTGCTTTTAAAAACACACATTCTGACTTCTCTGACACTTCCTCCAGATAAAATAGCAGACAGATTTTCTCAATGAACTAATTCTCTTGCTTTTAATAGTTTAACTTTCCCTGTTTCACCTTCAAAATACATCACCATCAACTTCTTAGCAATAGGAAACATTTCTCTTCTTGTTATCCTACAGATTCAAGGTATTTAAATAATATAGTCTACATATTCAATATATATAAGCTTGGAAGAGAAAAGAATCGATCATGGAAAAGAAGCTCACATGACAGTCAAAGAAAGGGTTAGCTACATATGACACAATACTTCTTGAAGACTGAGTGTGGTGTGTGCACTTTTAATCCCAGCACTTGGGAGACAGAGGCAGGTGGATCTCTGTGAGCTAGAGACCAGCCTAAGCTACATAGTGAATTCCAAGCCATTCGGAGCTATATAGGAAGACTTTGTCTAAAACAAATTTCACAAAATGTTGGCTCTTTCCTAAATCTTATTGATGAGAATATATATTTCAAAGTGGTATTTCTTGGAATAATAGAAATATACCACTTTCAAATTTAAGTGGAAAAGTGAGGGTGGGGGAATTTGGCGTGCTTTTCGTATTGCCTGTGAACCAAATCTACTGTCCAAGGACTTCCTGTAAACTGCCTTATTAATATGGAAATGTAATGACTGATGAGTTAAATCTACAATGAGAGCTACAACAACAATTGTCTTTTCCTATTTTCAAGTCCAAGGTGCAAGATAAAAATAACTCAGTTTCCTTGTCAAATTCGCTGTTGTTTTCTGGTAACCCTTTGTGTCTATTACATTTGGAAAAAGTAAAAGTCAACATCATTTTTCATAAATGGATGAGAAAGCCTTTCTTAGCACCTATATAATACGAGAGCATGGCCATTCTATTGACTCAGATGACTACAGGTATAAAAGGCTGTGAGAAGTGTCGTTCACGATCCCCTCAAAGCCATGCATAGGAATGCATCACTGATCTGAAAGCTGGAGAAACAGGGAGTTGGGAAGTAAGCTTCTCTCTGTGTAGTCACTACAGATGAAGGTATCAGAAGTGAAGATCTCGTCTTGAATTCAACTTCCTGTAATGATCACTCTGTTCTTCTATCATTAGCGGACAGGGTTCTGAGGATGGGTAAAGTACTCTCAGACACACAGGAGAGATGTAAGAGAAACAACACATGTAGTCACTGACTCATAAACAGCAGCCATCACCAGGAAAGGAGGTAGAACATTAAGATACAATCAAAAGTAAGACAACACCTTTTCCTCATGAGGTGAATGTAGGAAATGGGTCATAAATCCACAAAACTATTTCAGACAGTGTTTAGTCCTTTGAAGAAACTCTTCTTGTTGTTGAGCTGGTGAAGGAAAGAGAGCACTTCAAAGAGAAGGGGAGTCACAGAGGCCAGAGAAGGGGATGTCCAGAAGGAGATCAACAAGTGAAGATTCTAGAGGGGCAGTGCTGGGAGCATTCTAAGAGATTCAGATAGTCCTGTGTCCACAGCAGAAAAGGATAGAGGAAATAAATCATGTATCAGACCCAAAGAAAAGCTTGCATCTGATGGTTACCCAGCCCGGGAGGCAACTTTACATGACTGGCTTGACTGTCCTATGGAAACAGGCTGGTGGAAGGCACAAGCCAGAGTGAGACTGATGAGCGAGATGTTGCTACGATAGTTAGTATAGGCGGAGGATTATGTTGGGGTGGACACAATGGTTGGGAAACAGATACATTCCTTTCACAATAAACATTGTTGAACACTGTCATTCAGGCACTATTCTGGATGGTGCAAAGCCAACAATCTTCTTTGTCCTTATACATGCTTTTAAATAGTCATAAAATGTTGGATGTTGTGAAGACAACAAAGATTATGTGATAGGGAGGATGGTAAGAACACAATCTGGGGAATATTTAGAGTATAAAACACAGTCAAGAATTGTTGTGTTGCTTTGTGGGAGTTTATTTTGCTTTGTTTTTTTGGGGGGAGTTGTTGTTGTTTTTTCCTTTTTAATCAAATATCTAATTGATGAGAAAGTACCAGGAAGTATTTTCTAAAAAAGGAGAAAGCTAAAGACATTCCAGGCAAATATAGATCAAATACATTAGGTTTTTTACATATAACATTAAAGAATCAGAAATAAGCACTATGGGTACAGATCCATGGCAAAGCACTTGCCTAGTGAGCTGGTTAGTCTTATGCCAACTTGACACAAGCTAGAGTCATTTTGGAATAGGAAACCTCAATAGGAAATGCCACCACCAGACTTGCCTGTGGGCAAGGCCGTGGATCGTTTATTTTTATTGATGCTTGATATAGGAGGGCCCAGGCCATTGTAAGCACTGCCACCTCTAGACTGGTGGTTCTCGGTGCTTCTAAAAGAAGGCTGAACAAGCCATAAAGAGTAAGCAAGAAAGCAAACAAGCAAGAAACCTCCATGGTTTTTACTTCAGTCCCTGTCTCCAGGTTCCTGCCTTGAATTCCTACCTTGACTTCCTTCATTAATGAACTGTGGTACAGAACTCTAAGCTGAAACAACTTATTTCCTACCCAGGTTGCTTTGGGTCATGGTATTTTATCACGGCAATAGAAACCCTAACTAATATACTAGTATGTGAAAATCGCAGTATCTCAAGAGATAAAATTTCTTTTAAAAAATGAGTAGTAATGAATTAGTTACAACCAGGCTTGTGATTTTAAAGATTACAGATGATATCATTTTCCAAAACAGAGGTTTGGAAAGTGTAAGTGCCTATATATTTTGACTTAAATGGTTCATTGGTATGAAATATATTTTCAACTGAAAACTATAATGCACACTTCTTTTAAGGTTGCTAATTTGTTTCTTTTAATCCTGTTGACAGAGGTTTCTGTCCTGCCTGGTCCCACAGCCATTCAGTCCCAAAGAAACACACAGGAGCCTACATTAAATATAAACTGGTTGGCCTATTAGCTCAGGCTTCTTATTAATCAATTCTTACATCTTACATTAACCCCATAATTCTTGTCTATGTTAGCCATGTAGCTTGGTACAAAGGTACCAAGTGAGGCATTGTCAGCTTGCTTCTTCTGTGTCTGGGTGACAACTGCAGACTGAGCCTTTCCTCTTCCCAGAATTCTCTGTTCTGCTGCCTTGCCTATACTTCCTGCCTGGCTACTGGCCAGTCAGTGTACTATTAAAGCAATACAAGTGACAAATCTTTACAGGGTACAAGACCGTTGTCCCACAGCATAATCCCAACGCATATTGGTTTCAGATCATTGTTAACTCTTCTGTATTTTATTTGCAAACAGAGACAGTAAGAAGAAGGGCCCTCCTGTGCTGCAGTTCACAGTGGAGCTCAATGCACGCCACTGTGTTCAGTGTGAGTGGTCTCAAGAAATAAAGCCCTCACACAACTGTAAGGTCCTATTTCCGTTGCTGGTCTGCTTTCTTAAGTTGGCAAACAGCCCTCTTGATTGATATTATGTGCTTCTTAGACTGATTCTCCTTTCACCCCAACTGAAGAGTCAGGGTGATTCCAGCACGTAAGCCTTATAACACTGGATAGATGGGCCAGCTGTTCATTATAGACAAAGCATTCTCACAAAGGGCTATGCTGCGAGGCTTCACGTGAGTCAGAAAGATTGCTTTGCATTAATCAAATTGATTGCCTGAGAGGATCTGAAAGCAATGTTAATATACAAATGAAAAATAAAGGATATAATGCCAGTCTGGTTTTATATTTGTGAAACAGGTAATGGTTTAATACCTAATAAATATTATTGCTTTTTCTTTTTTTCATATGAGAAGTGGTACCTACAACTTTCCTTATGAACCTTATAAAATGTTGGCTCAAAAATATAAATGACCTAACACTTAATTGTTCAAAGGTTTTTTTATATAGAAAATTAAGTGCCAATAATCTAAAAATCTAAATTCCAAAATGCTTCAAATTTCAGTAAATTACAATCTCGTGAAAATAGCCATGGTAAAAACAAGTGAAAAATTCCACTCTAGCCTCTAGTGATATATCAAAATCCAAATCCAACTATATTAGTTGGCTTTCTGTTTTTGTGATTAAAAACCATAAGCAACGGCATCTTAGGGAAGAGTTTATTTGACCTTGGGCTTCCACGTCAGTCTCACACTGAAGAAGCGGGCAGGAACTGAACCAGAGACTGTGGAGGAACTGTGTTGACCGGCTTGATTTCCACGGCTGACTCGGTTCGCTTTTTATACAACCAGGATCACCTGCTCAGGGATGGCACCACCCACGGTAAACCGGGCCCTTTCACATCGATTATTAACCAAGAAAATGCCCTACAGACTTGCCAACAGGCCAGGCTGATGGAGCTGTTCCTCCACTGACTTTCCCTCTTCACAGGTATGTCTACATTTGTGTCAAGTTGGGAAAAAAACTAATCAGCACACTCACTAAGAATATTGTATAAAATTACCTTCCTCTGACCCTATCTTATGTGTAAATATAAGATAATTTTGGGTTTAGATTTGTGTCCCTTCCACATTAGATATAGGCAGATATTCCAAAATACTGAAATTGGGCATATTTCAGTTCCCAGGCTGCCCAGGAAAATCTTATCCAAGCCATAGAACTTTCTCTAACATATCTCTTGTCTTCACCCTTTAAATATGATTTATCTCCATTTTCCCATATCTTGAATCAGCTATAATGACATCAGAGCTTCAGTAACCAACAGAATTAGCTGCGAGGAAGCCAAACGGAGCTAAAGTGCAAGAGCAGCCTACGATGAGAGCGGAAAGAAAGGGGCCATTCGCAAGTTATTTCTGGCCTCTCTCCACCTACGTTTAATCTTTCTTCCTCAAGTGCTATCAATGTGTTTGTGCTCCCCACACTTCACATATTCAACCTGCCATATCTTCCCTACCTAGACCCAGTAAAGCCCCAATGAGTGGTGTAAAGCTCATTCAGGGGAATTCATAGCCAACTGAAGTATCGCGTGTAAGAAGCAGCAATTGCAGAACTGACCGGCCCTAGGTCAGAACTCCAGGAAGTGGATTAGTGTTGCTCCAGCAGAGCATGCCAGACATCATCAGGATTCTTTTTACTTAACAAAGGACTTGGTTTCAACATCCTTTTCAACACTGTTCCAAAAAGCTATAACAAACCAATCGGAATTAGCATATGACATGAAATGGACGTGAAGCCCCTGGATTAGGATAGCTGAGGTTATACCCTTGTCCCTATTTAATCTCAGAGTTAATACTGATTTTGTTTAAGAGCTTATGGTTTCTGACAGTGACAAAGTGTTTTTAAAGGTCTCTCTAAGAAGCAGGCTCAGCATTCAAGAACAGGGCTAGAAGTCTGCTTAGCTGTGAATTTATTTCACATGTATTTATGACCAGCGGGGCTTCAGAACTAGTCAGAAGGACCCTGGGCCACTGGAGATAGGTCAAGTCTAGACTGGACACACCTGAAGAGAGGTAGCACTCCAAGTCCTCCTGAATCAAAAGCATTTGCCTTGTGAACATCAACTAGCCATGGCCACAAGCTGCCGTGGTTCCAGTCAGCAAGCATTTCCTCTTACCATTCCTGAGTTAGATCTCACGTAAGGGGTGCAAGGCTTAAGTCTTCAGAAGCACCTAACGGGGCACTCTACTGGCCACTCACCCCTGAGAGAGACCTAGAAGATAACGCTGTTTAACTCCTGACTGGGTGACTTGATTGGTCATCTGTAAGAGCTTAACTAGTTAGCACTAATGTAACTAAAGCCAGCCATACTCCTTATCATCCGGCCTATGTATGGGTCACTCAGATGGGTTTCAGCAGGTTAACTTCAAGATACCTGGGAAGAGCAGTGCTCCCTTTCGGGGACTTATTTTCCAGCCCCCAGAGATAGCCCACAGCCTTTCCTCTTGTCTCTCTCTCCTCCCTCCTTCTCCATCTCTTTCTCCCCTTGTAGGATAAGTTCTCTGCTGCTAAGGTTCTATGATTACAGTGGTCCCACCAGGTAATCCAGGGTAATCTCCACTTTTCAAGATCCTTACTTCTATCCCATCTTTAAAGTTATGTCAGGTCAAGGGTACCTGTCTGTGAATGGTCATTATTCTACTGATCCAATGATTAGCCCTCAAGATGGCGGGATGACTGCAAAGGATCTAAAATTCCCCAGCCCGTATTCATATAGGTAGGTATTAAGATTCTAAGGAGCAGCATTTCACAAAGATGGATGGGGGTGGAGTGGAGAAAAGGTGAGGGGAGTGGGAGGAGGGGAGGGAGAGGAACTGGGATGGGTATGTAAATTTTTTTTTTAAAAAAAAACAGATTATTTTAAAAAATAAAAAACCAAAGTATGGCCGCTGAAGGGCAGCACACACTTACATACTTATTCCACACCTTATCCCTTCGAAAGACACAAATCAGTCCATTTGCCAAGGTCAGCCAATTACACAGAAGAACGCCGATACAACAGACAAATGATGTGTGGAGAGAAACGGAACAGGACAGCCACAAATCTACTGCTTAGTCTCGGTGCAGACAAAAAGGGCTGGCAGTGCCGCCTAGGATGGCGCTATTGTGTTTTGAATCTGGGTTGACTCTTGGTACAAGGCTATCAAAGTCAGACAATTGTCCCTCAACCATCTGTTCTCATTATTTATACAGCCTTTATGTGGTGTCCTCCTCCAGCAGCAAGCTTGCAGCAAGGCATGTAAAACAAAGCCATCCCATGTCCCGCACGGCAGTGCAGATTCTAAACACAAAAGCCCAGGCAAATCATTTGTTTATAGCAACTTATGTTTATTTCAAATAAACTATACCGCTAAGGGCTAAGAATATTTTGGTTTCTTTGTGGGTATTTCCTCTGCATAAACCACAGTCCTGTACAGTATTTCCTGTCAAATAGTCACATCATTTTTTTTTCTCAGAATGGGGACATGTGGCAGCTGTAGTCACACAGTCTACCTACATTTTCTTCATCTGCTTCAGTTTCATGTTTCCACTCAAAGTAAACTGGGTGCTTTAAAAAGTATCTTTAAGACGTTAACTTTTGTACGCTGATGAGATAGATACCAACGTTAACCAACAGAACTCAAAACAGAGGTCTTTCCTATCGTCCTCGGAGCCTTTTTGTCAGAAGGATCTCAGAGTCCAGCTGTCTGCTCCTTCACATATCCATGCCGCTTTGATTTTATGTGAAGGACTTAAATAGAGGCTGAACAACAGACAGAAGCCAATATAACAACACAACTCATAACTCCTTAACCACAGATCGACATCCTCCCTCCAAAGGGAGCTCTTGTTTGCCAGGTGCCTTACAGCCTAGGGAGAAACCAGTGCTGAGGCTTGGTTCCTTCCAACTTGTAACAGTAGTGGATTCTCCGTGTCATGGACAGAAAAGACAGCCAAGGAAGGTGGGTTCCATAAATTAAGGATTTTCCAAGCATGAGGCCACTACTACTTTGTAACTAAAGAGTCCAAGCAAACTGAGACCCACAGGAAGGAAGGCTTGTTTTGTGTGTAAGATTGTATCTCGACTAATTCAAAACTAGTTTGTTATTCCCAAACCAGAGATTGTCATTTCCTCTAAAAACTTTACTCAGTAAGAGAAAAGATCGGATGTGGGGTCCAACCACAAAACTTATAGGCAATGTTGCTAAAATAATAGGTAACTGATAGAATTTAGGGTTTAGCGAATAGGGTTTCTTACAATCTTAAAATAAAATGTAAGGACTTTTCAATACTATGTTTCAGCCTGTATATATAAATATATGGGGAACTGATTAAAAAACTACACAGGTAAGCTAAAACACCCAGAAAACACCAACTTAATACTACTGTTTCGAGATTAACTAAAGTGGAATTCAGTGGATCATCCCTCTTTTCCTATAACAGGAGAAAACAGAAAGAGGTCAAAATGACCGAAGAAATGACCAAAGATGAATACAATATACAAAAAAATAATAACTAAAAAGTATCCCTCCACATGCATTACAATGTAAATTTTCAACATCTAATATTCAGAGTGGTCTTTTCTCGTGTTTCATAATAATTCATGTCAAGTAAAGTTAACTCTTTCAGTCAGTTGTTTTCTGAACTTTGATTTTCCTTCTCTTCCCCTGGGCACTGACTTAGATATAGTCTCCCCTGCACATTTGTAAGTATATTTGACCCACAGAAATAATGTAAGTTTGTTCAACGTGGACCTTCAGTGTTTTGCTCCTGTTTTTTAAGGTATCCTGGCTCTCAAGATCCTTCATGTATTCGTAGCAAGAACAAGCACCAGAACTTAGAGCAAACGCAGTGAGCAGGTTCTGCTGAGTTTGGATCACAGCTGTCCTCGCTGAAAAGCTCCTTAACCAATCACCAATGCAGAACCAAAAGGGCGAACTTGCATGTGACATTACTCAGTCCATGAGAGCTTACTGAACCGGATCCAGAAGTTGGTCTAAAGCCAGACGAGCTTGTACACAAACCAAGTGGATGGGAAGGAAAATATGTCTTGTATGCAGCTGACCATGAAAGAGGAGGTGAAGGGAGGACAAGGGGCTGGCCAACAAGGGATACAACACAAGAGCGGCCATGACAACACAGCTTACAATCTGCTCTCTCCCCCCAGAAACTGGCAGACTATAAACCAGGAAGGGTGACACATAGCTGTAGCTCCAATCCTCAGGGAGTTGAGTCAGAAAAATTATCATGAGTTAGAGACCAGCCTTGATTTCATAGAGAGTACAAAGCCAGCCAGGTGTACAGAGCAATACAAGAAAGAAATGAAAAGCAAAGAAAAAAAAAGGGTAAAGATAGTTGAGTGAAATAGAATGTATATAAAGAAATGTATAGTATCTATAAATTGGTACTTGAATATAGTCATGCTGTAAAAATAAGACTTCCACATTTTGATATATATATGCATATATGTATACATACATATTTTTCCTTTTTGGTTTATTAATAACTGAACTTCTCACAGCTGACAAGCGTAGGGGGTGATATCTCAATAAAACACAAAACCAACTAAAGAGCTCTCTTCAAATCTAAATTCTATCATTTACAATGCAATCTGCATACTCACTTTAAAAGGATCCATTTACTGTCTGATTACATATTATTTTTGACCGTCCACTAAAACACACAAAGGACTGACCAACTGTCCTCATTCTCTTTCTGTCAACTAAGCCGTCAGCTTCTAACACAGAGCTTTTGTCCTTGCTGGGTGCCGGCTGCATGGATGTCCATGGTATTCTGTTCTGTGCGTTTGGAATGTTTATTATGAAATGATTTTTGAAAGTCTGACACAATTACTGGGAAGTTGGCAAGAGAGACCCAGAATTTGTTCAGTATCTAGAAAATCAGTGAAAAATAACGAAACTAGAAGCCGGGCGGTGGTGGCGCACGCCTTTAATCCCAGCACTTGGGAGGCAGAGGCAGGCGGATCTCTGTGAGTTCGAGACCAGCCTGGTCTACAGAGCTAGTTCCAGGACAGGCTCCAAAAGCCACAGAGAAACCCTGTCTCAAAAAAAAAAACAAAAAAAAAAAAAAAAAAACACGAAACTAGAGAGTTATGGATAGCAAGCATTAAACTGACATGAGACATAGCTACTACCCACTAGTGAGATTGAAAGGACAGGGCAGAGCCTCTGGGTCAACTGGGATCACTTCACCAATCAGACGAGCAAACAGACTTACTGAAATGACGCTTTGTAGAAAGGCAAAGAGATAGCTGGCCAAGAGCTCCGACACGACCCAAACTAACTTCTTCTCGTGAGCCAAAATAAGTACAAGTACATATGAATGAGGCTATGAGACCATAAAACTGACTGATTAATCGACACATAATAGAAACTCTAGATAACAGCTCAGAACAAGGC
Source organism: Microtus ochrogaster (assembly GCF_000317375.1). Classification (NCBI taxonomy): domain Eukaryota; kingdom Metazoa; phylum Chordata; class Mammalia; order Rodentia; family Cricetidae; genus Microtus; species Microtus ochrogaster. The sequence continues at coordinate 2,660,213 of NW_004949123.1, read as the reverse complement.
TGAGAGAATAGCTCCAGGAAGGAGCACTTACCTAATATGGTCTGGTCTCTGGGCTTGTTTCCCAGCACCAAAATAAATAAATAAATAAACAAACAAGAACATTGTAAAGTAATTTCCTAAGTAACAGAACAGTCAACAATGTCTTAGGTAGTATAAGATATATTGTATCCAGGGAAGTGTTAACTTGGTCAAATTCTTTATCATGTCCCAAGCAAAGACAGAGGCAGCAGCAAGTTCTTCTAAGGACAGAATGGGACAAAGAAGTCTAGGAATTAAAATCAGTATGTCCAAAATAACAGAAGAGGACACAGCATGGAATGTATTAAGTTTTTGAAGCAAATACTCTACTTGGACACAGGCGCCAGAGTGAAAAACATTACAATCATGGAAAGAACTGGGTTTGAATCGGGGACAAATGCAACTCTCTTCAGTACATGAATGGCTTAGAAACAGGGTAAAGAGAGAGGCAATGGGACCCTGAAGTGCTTCCTGCAGTGGTCCCTCTTAGAGACATTGGAAGACGGGCTGACCAATAGCAATGCGATGAGGGAAGAGTTGCTGGGTACACAGGGAGACCACACAGGAAATGATGACGGGAGCCTCTGTACACACAGCAAGAATGAACGCTGTGAGGTCCCCATTCACTCGTGCACTGGGAAAATGCTAAGCATCTCTGCTCAAAGGATGTGGTCGCATGGCAGCAACTACAAAACAGTGCTCTCGCCCTCAGCAGACACCGTACTCTAGTAGGGGAAGGGAAGGAAGTGGAGAAAGAAACAATTGTGAAGGCACAGAAGGCAGGGTGGATGCAATGAGAGTTACGAAGGAAATAAAACAACATAAATGTCACAGGAGATGGATGTGTGAGCAGGTGAGGTTACTACTGCTTCACCCAACAGAAGAGCAGCTATAATGAAGGCCTTTATTTAAGTAGCAAGCTACCAGATGAGGGAGCAATCTTTCTTCACTCTATCCCTACTGGCAAATCCAATAAATCTTTCCTCCCCAGCTTGCGTTTTGGTAATGATGTTTCATCACAGCAAAAAAAAAAAAAAAAAAAAAAAATGAAAAGCGGTCACTATATTTGGCTAACAATCATACTATTTGAAACAGTTAAAATTAACATTAAAAACACAAAATAATTTTATGGGACACACTTTGACTTAGTTGGCCAAGATTTTAAATTACATGTCATATGAATAAATAATTTTTGGGTTGAATATTATTTCCCATTACTAACACTCAAATGACTCAATGGCTCTTCTTTTTCTAGGTCTGAATTGTCCGTACTTGAAACACTGGAGACAATGGTATTCTAAATTGCTAGTTTTTACAAGTTATACACAAACTGCATTCTAGGAGTAAGAGTGGTGAGGGAGACCCAAAAAACTATCTCATTAATCTTCGTATTTTAGGTGTGAATTCAATAAAACATACTAATAAATTTCATTTTGTTTTTGTAGATGTTGATGTTAATATTGACTAGAAAATAGTTAACTAGAAAAACTGAAATTGCATACATGGGTTGCATTTGTAGTTGCTATATTTCTGGAAGAAAGCATTTTTTCAAAGAAGTTTCATTAGATATCAATTGATTTTTCTATTTTGTTGCTCCTGCAGCAAGATATTTACGAATGTCAACTTGGGAAGGATAAGAAAATCAGAGAGAATACAGGAAAATTATCTCCTATAACTGTTTATCTTCACGTGTATGTCATCTGCTTTGGACCTCCCTTTCCTGAGACTATCCCTTCTCTTTTACCTACTGCCTTACACATTTAGTTCCAAAGAAAGTTGCCAACTTCTAAATGAGCTCATCTCCCTGGACGTCACTGAACAGGAAGGGAGTTAGATGAACAAAGCCTTCTGCACAGCTGGACGGTGTGTGCTCAGAAAGGGTAGGCTAGCCCAAAGGCTGGATGGTGTGTGCTCAGAGGGGGTAGGCTAGCCTACAGCTGGACATTGTGTGCTCAGAGGGGATAGGCTAGCCTACAGCTGGACGGTGTGTGCTCAGAGG